>NC_134999.1:3389759-3697919 GCF_051020985.1 Nomia melanderi | reverse complement strand
AACATCCTTCAAAAAGATATTCTCAAAGAAGACCTATCTCTTTAATATTACATTCACAGACTGTAGAAAAAGGTTCAGTTCAAAAATTTCACTTTGTGAGAGTTATAAAGTTCTTTATTTTAATGTACTGACTAAAAACCTCTTACTTTGTACGAGAGTTCCTGTTCTTGTAAGACCTCTTTTCTTTTCTTGCAATTGTGTAGTTCGTATAATCTTACTTACTTGTTTGAATTTTTCTGGAGCTTTATACATTGAAAACCATTTTCTTCACGACATGTACATATACATACTTTTTAATACATAGATAAGGATTGTTGAAATTAAAAATAGCAGTAATTGTGTATACTAAGCTGTTCGAAAGCACCAGGGAACACTATCAAAAGAAGAATCTTGTACAGCATTTCTGCTTTATAGAACAAAGATGTTATTGTTCTCCTTTGCAGTGTTTTCTTTGAATCAACAATTTTATTACAATAGCTATGTAGTCAAATGCATATTATTTGGTCTTCAACTAAAAATCTGCTTCTTTCTCAACAGTTTCGAGACTGAACTTTAACGATTGATAATTTTGACCATTTTATGTACCAAAGTAAAACTAATTTTTTCAATTATTATTTCTTTATCGAAACTAACATATATGTAATTCTTCTTCATTTTGCTTTAGCTTTTAATATAAACATATTAACACTTTTTATACATAACCTTTTATTCGTAAAAATAATAGGAACATCTGTGAGTCCTTCAAATCAATTGTAAATATATCAAATTACTACACTCTCAAACCAAAAAATTGCATTTGAAACAATTCTTAAATAACGAATAATTCCAGAGTTAATCTAGTTTATAGATTAAAATAGAACATCCCATATACTCGTCATTGTTTCATTTTAATTATACATCCCACGGGAGATTTTCTAAACTAAATACCGCGGTTAAAAAGTTAACTTGTTAACTGTAGAATTTACTGGCAGAAATCTCTAATAATGCTCGCAATGAAATCAAATAATGCGTCAATTTGACACATATTGAATTTTATAAATTTTACTTGATTAACGTTTACGTAGGTTTTTAATGGTGCTATTACACGAATACACATCCTAAGAGTCTATTTTTAAATCTCTAATTACCAAGATTTAAATAAAAAGAACATCAATTTGTCTAGGGACAATAGAATAAATCGTGCAATAAACGCTCGTAAACGTAGTGTTAACACTAAACGCACTTTAACTACCGATCATATTTTTGCGAAAGGTATACAGGTGATTGTTAATTAAATACAGAAACAATGCCCAAAATACCTTTTGAACAACAGAAAAAAGATTATATATGTTCAATTGTTTTTAACGAAAATGGAAAACCATAGATGCATTTTTTATTCGGAAGTACCGGTCACTCCAAATTTCTTTTGCAGTTTTTTTCTCGATAACTCTGTATTATTACGATATTTTATTTGAAATGTATTTTAAAAAATGGATAGTTTGCAGAGAACAGTGTAAACGATTCTTCTTACTAATAACATTAAAAATAACATAATAATATAATCTATTTTAAAAATATCTTGGCAAGGAAGCACACCTGTGAATAAAACTGATGTCGAGTCTCGCTCGACAGAGGAGCACAAAGGGTTAAGTTGTGTATACTCATCGAACGCAGTTAACTGATTAAGGGTCCATAAAGAGCGAGAAAGATAGAGCAACCAGACATTTCCGATTACACGGCATCCTCTGGCCCGCAATCGCAGAATCGAAGCCCTAGACACGTTGTTCACGATGGGCCTGGCTGTGCTGCGGGGAATCCCTTCGCGATCGATTCCAGCAGGTATATACGCGATTAACGAAACCGAAACGGCATGGTCTTCGGTGCCAAGACTCGTTGGAAAGGTCCGCGTTCCCCGCGGCTACACGCCCACTCGGGAATATCGAAAATTTCTCTCGCCCACTTCGACCATCCCTGTGTACGTTACATAAGACGTAATTGGGTTTATTAGACGTGCGGTAGATAAGTTATTCGGTAGACCTTCAGTATTTACTATATTTACAGACGTTGAATTCATACTTTAGAACGGAAAGTAATACATTTTTTGACCAACGTAACACTAAAGTGAATGATACAATTCTGAAGTAAGGAATTTTTATTCGAATTGCAGAGATTTCAACTCAGTTTTTCTTGTTATATAATATAGATACTGTTGTATTTGATAATGTTAATAAAGATTCATATGTGCCATTGGAAGATGAACGAAGATAAATAGTAAATCAGTTGTATTTTCTAGTGAATTCAGAAGGTACATAAGTATAGCATTCGAAAGCTAATTAGAGCAAATACTTATTGTAAAAATATTATCAATATCTTAGCTAATACAAATTGAATCTAAACTATTTATGCAAAATAATAAATATTATCAGTCACTGTCGAGTATATTTTCCATTATTTTTTATTTCGTGAAAAATCCCAATTATAGAAAGAAATTTATATTATTATACATATTCATCTACGTTGCTATTCAAAGGACTAAAAATTAATAAATTAAACTAATGAAAAGATTGGTGAATCGAAAATATAATATTCCCTTTTCTATATCTGCAGAATTTCATAATTTTCATCGAGTCATTTCATTCGGATCTGGGTTATCTATGAAAGTCTTCCTTTCTTAATATTTAAATGAGGGTCACGGATGTCGAAGACAGTTTTGGGGTTCTCAAATCGGTCGGACAGTGGAATAAAGTTATGCAATAGACTTTCGGAATTCAAAATTCAAATTACTGTCCAGAAACTCGTTTGATTGCTTTTCGCAAAAGTGATTTGGTTATGTACATACTTCGAATACTTTAAGATCGCAGATGATTATTCTAATTAAATTGTTTCTTTATTCGTGTGAGTTCCGATATTTTACTTTTAAACGAAGTTAAAAGAATTTTCATATTATCGTTTGAAAAGGTTTCGAAAACAATTTTAAATATTCTTTGACAATAAATTAGATTAACAGTGTTTCTGCGTACACAATTATTCGATTGTTTCTTATGAAAAGAGTAAACCTACTTCATCAGCAATTTATGCAAAAGTAAATATGGAAGTGGCTAAAGCTACTTAAAATGCCAAGTATTCACGCAACATTACAATAAATCGATAACGTGTCAAAACGAAATACTTTATTTTATTTCCTTATTCCATTATATATATGCATTTTTGTACGTGTATCGCACAATAATTTTAACAGAAAATTTTGTTTTCTTATTTTTCAGTGAAGGAATTAAATATATAAAGCCTATCTCTATATTTTTAAGTGCATCTACACAAAATTCACGTAATAATAATTATTATGAAAAAAAACAATGTATATCCAAGCAACAAAAACAAAAACATTATACTGAAATTCAATATTAAATATTCTGTCGCATCAGTACAAATATAACTTAAAGAATTATAAATGTACTGATTTAAAACGTTACTATCATGAAACCTAAGAACTAAAACTACCGAGCATTTAATACGATTTGTACATAATCTTTATAAAAATAGTAACAGTAGATTTAATTCAGTTTCCTTGGGTATTCTTTATAGTATCCAAATTAAATTAATTATTTTTAAGAACATTTCAGATATTTAATACTTTCAAGATATCAGTAATCAAGAGATAAGTAAACTCAAACCGGTCATCTTGACTGGTTCAGTAGTTCTAAGGTTAAAACAAAACCATAAAATGTCATCGTTTCCTTATTCTGTTTTGAAGTTTTAATAATTCAACGATGGAAAGGATTTTCAATGAATGCATTCAGTTCATATAATAGAACCGTTTGAATGCTAGACCTCTCGGACAATGGAATGTTGGAAAATGGGAGTTCCAGTGTAATACGCTGGTAATACCGGAACATAATTAAAAATGGAAATAAATCTAGCGTCACAAAAGAAGAAGCTACAAAGATCGTACGAAAATTCCTCGTGCTCAAATCTTGTAATGCGACTTTTGTAATTAATTTTAAATTGCCGCATAGAGAACGTACAAAGAGACATTTCGTAGCGCGGAAAATAGAATAAAGTGTGCGCGAAGGGGAAGCTCCGAAACGCCGTCGGCCATTTTAAAGTGACTCAGGCATTTAACGCGCGTTTCCCTATTCAATTTAATTGGAATACGCAACAATGTAGCGTAACGCGCAACTAAGTAACTTCATCACTGACATATTTTCAAATACTGAGGGAAAAGTTGTCAAACAAGACAATCATGGGGAAGGGATGCTACGAGAATGCTATTAAAAATGGAGGCTTCAAAAACATACTTGGAGAAACAACTCTAAAACATGTAGAAAGAACTCAGTAGTAAGCTTTGGATTGAAATCATTGTTAATTCCTTGCATTATAATATCATATAGGACTCGTGAAGAAGATTTCAAACACAATAAATACAAATGCCATTCAATTCTTTTGAGTCAAAATGAAATATTATTTATCTGTCGTCAGTTGTAACGCTTGAAAGTAACTGTAGACATAGAATGAAAATAAAATTCCTGTATTTTTCTAGTAAATTATTAACGATAAAGTAGTCCTAATGAGTGCGGTTACGGAAGAAATCATACAGCAAGAAGTTAACACTAGAAGTTCCACACTAGTCAAAATGGCCGGTATTAGTTTTTTTATTTCGTTATTATTGGTATCTTGAAAGCGTCAAATATTCGAAATGAATTAAAAAATAGATAGTTTCACTTGGATACTCTATGGAATATATTAAGAAACGAGTAAACTGTATTATTATAATTTTTGTAAAATAGTAGTAGTTCTAATGTTAAAACATAAAATATCTCCAGATACTGATGCATTTTAAAGTTCAGAGAAATTTTTTTTGTAAATAGTGCTGTTATTGTAAATAATTGTGAATGGTAGATACTTCAAGCAATAGGTACCATTCGTAAAATTAACAATTTTTCTCCTTTTCGTGAAAAATCTAGTTACAGCTTTAGTTTTGTAAAAAAATATTTTTAAAGTAGTAGAAATAGAGTACCCAATTATATTTTACATAAATACGATATTTCATTTAATGTGTAATGTATAATATATAATTTAGTAGTTTCATCTTGGTAAAATCTAACAATTTAGAAATTATCGAGAGTATAACAAAATATGTTACTAAAAATATTGAGGAAGTTGTAATTCATTTTCGCGAACTCGTTCGAAACTTCTTGGCTCAAAGTTACTACGCGCTGAGACAACAACAAAGTGAAATCCTTAACTTCGAGGAAATCAAAATTTCACGAACACTCGGTCGATACACGTTATCTTCTTGTAACCAACATAGTCAGTCAGTTTAACCAACTTCGCTGCTTTCTCACCATACCTCACAAAATTCGTTCAAAGTCTCTCCGTGATATTAATTTCCCATGAATGTATTGGTGCTTTTCGCGGCTACCTCTACATTGATTATTAAACTGCCAAATTTCATTCACTTGCCACTCTTAAAAATCTTCAAAAGATTATTTTACTTTTAGTTCATTTTAATTGATTATTTTATTTGAACCCATTTATGAAGAAAATTAGATGTGTTATTTACACATAATATATTTCATCAATGTAAATAAGTAATCAACAATTCTGGAACATTTCTCCTCACTTCCTAGGCAACAGTACAAGTTCTTAGTGTCGCGTCGCTAAATCTCTTTAGGAGGGCTATTGACGACACCTTCTGCGAGGCACATTGGAGCCCTGAGTATTTTTTACCATAGCAGAAATAAAAGCCCAAGGAACCGTTACTTCAATAATTTAGTCGTAGTTGTTTCGGCACGTTTTGCCAGTTTGTAGATTTACCGTAACTTTTACCTTACATCTGTTTGCCAGAAGTCGAGGCGATCCTTGGTTTTATTACTCGCTATGGTCAGTGTCAAGAACGCTCAGGACCCTTGCGTGGGTCACCCGGGGGCTGCAATCGGCAACCCCCTCCAGGATCACCGGTTGAGTCCCACTCGGACAAATTTTGTACACCCCTACCAAAAAAGGTTTATAAAAACCCACGCAAGGTACAGAGACGAGAGACACAAGAAAAATTTTGAACTAGACACGAGACGGAACACAGACGTCGTTGTACACTCTCGCCGCTGACGAGTATTATTGAACTAACCAAAATTAAACAGTAAAATATTTTTCACTGAAGTAATTAGATACAGTCCACTTTCCAAACAGTTCGCACAAAGTTAAGTCGGCGTGCGACGTACGGGTTTCACTATAAGATTTCGAATAGAAAACGCGTACACAACACTTAGCTAGATGGTTTAATCAAGTCTGCTCATACATCAGTACTACAGTCTATTTCACAAGAACGTACTAGTTATATTCTGCAAAAATTCATATATTTATAAAAAATTTAACCTATTAACTGTGAAATTTAATTTCAAAACTCTCTGATAATACTCGCAATGAAATCAAATAATGATGTGTAAACTCGTCAAACGCAGGCCAAATGCACCTGTAAAATATTCTAACAAACAGCTGAAACAAAGCGAAGAAGAATTGCATACGTGTTCATCTGAAACCATAAATAATTGATCGTTGAAGGAATTAGTATCATTTTGATTTTAAGATGACGTGTATACTCGTCGAACGCAGTTAACTGGTTAAGGATAGACAATAGATCTAAAATATTAATATGATTTCATTCAATAATGTATCCAATCTTCTTCATTATTGATTATTGCTCAGAAATGTTTCGACATATTTCTACTAATTCGGCGTACGGCACAGATAAAATGTTTTCTGTATTTTACCAATGAGGTTTATTAAAGTTATCATATTTAACACCTACGCAATCGTCTATAAAAGACTATAATTATAACCTATTTCATTAACTTGAATTAAACTCGTTTAACTGATTTGATTAAAAACACTGTTTTATAAAAGCAAGAAATTGAAGCGTAAATAACCTTTATAAAAGCAAGAAGTATTTGATGAAGCGTAAATAACCCGTTTAAGGCTTACTAAATAACAAACGAAAAATTAAACAAAATAAAATGCAATGCGTTTCTAAGAGAAAAGTGGAACTGTTTCCTGGCATCCTCTTTCTGCATATGCGGCTTCGATATTTTCGCTTTAACCCTTCCGGAGGCAACACCTAAAAGCATTGCCCGTTTCTCTTAATTCTTCAAGTTCAGCCTTCCCCGCTACAAATGTTACCATAATCTGTTAATAATTTAGATTATTCAATATTTTTCACAACTATTTTTAATTTCAAAAAGTAGGAAAAAATAATAGTTACATGATAAAACAGAGAATAAAGACGCTCAGAACGATATCAAAGTCAATACGGACCACCAATACAGTCCCTAAAGACTTAACACTAAAACTACCTATTACCTGGTTCCTTATTCTTTCAATTATTAAAAAAATAGAAGTTTCTCTGAGAAATTATTAAAGAAACTGATTGAGCAATACGCAAACTAAATTATAAATCAATTAAAATCCCAATAGATGCAGTTTTGGAGTTTCTATAGAGGAATTCCAGAGAGTCGATTTAACTGCTCGATATTTATAATGTTAATTATTTATTCTTTATCGCAATCACAATCACATTATCACAGTCTTTCCGTTATTAGACATCACATTCTGCAGATACCGCAAGCAACACGCTCTTGCGAGGCAGACTGCATCCTACGTAGTCGACACGAGGAACAGTAGTGTTCCTCATTTATCCGCGCACCTATTTGAAACTTCTTTCACGAGGCCGCTAAATATTCATGCGGAGTCATCGTAGAGGTAGCCCAACGGTGGTCCAACGCCCAGAGGGTTCTAAGCAATTTCGTAGAAAATATTATGTTTCAGCGTGCAACGGCGGTCGTCGAACGAAAGTGGTTGGATGGCGTAACGACTGAAGATAGGAAAAGGAAGAAGGAAAGAACGTAAGGGGTTTCGGGAGTGGAAAGACTGGGGGAAAAAGTGAAACTAATTTTCGTTCGAGCCCGAGCTCCCGTAGCCCCTGTCTCTTCCTTCTCCGTTCCCTACCAGTCCGGAAAGTTTCCTCTGCTTACCTAGCAGGAAGTTGATATCCGTGGTACGTTAATCCCGCAAAGAGATGACTTTACGAAATGGTACGAGGCTGTCTGGATGAACGCCGCATCCTACGCTGGGAAAGGATAAGCTTTTGCTGCTTCCGGGATTCTGGTTCGTTCCTTTTCGAACGTAGCAAAATTCCGCGCGCGCCGGTTTCTAGGCTACCGGCTGATGGTATATCGGTTTCGGGTTATCTATTTGATGATCTGACAAACAAGTTTCCCTGGTCTGAACGGTCTAGTAATTTTCTGACTTCAAGCTCCGCGTCGTGCAACAAAGTATCGGCTCGGCTAAGATACGTAATACGTTGCGTTCCTGGAATCGTAGAAAAGAAGTATGGAATTCTGTGTCACAGGTGTATAGGAGGCGACATGCGTCGCGTGCACGAGGAAGATATTTCATTCAAAGACACGTTTCGCAGATATATTTTCTTCTTTTCTGTATGGCTGCGTTGCGTGTAAAGATACTTGCATTGAACTTCGAATTATTTGATAATTTATGGTTTGGTTGTTATTTGAATGTTATTTTCTGTGTTTCTGCTGTTTGTGTTTGTGATGCTTGCAGGCTATTTTTTGGCATTCTTATGTTGTGGGTGTAGTTTGATGTGTAATGTAAATCAGTATATTTAAATGAATTTTATAAGAGAAAACTGTTATGTACAGGTTCTGCGATCGAAGGATGTTTTGTGGGATCGGAAACACTTGCAGCAGTTGGTAGTCTTGGGAAGTTATTAGGTACCGGATAAAGTTCGTGCAGGTTTTTCCTGCAGGTTCTTCGTGCAGGTTCTTAAATTAAAATTTAACCCTTTCCACTCGAAGCTTTTTCTCACTGATATTATCAGCAACTCGAAACAGTTTTAATAGAAGAAGCATATTGACATATAAATAAATGATATGTGCGTGAGAAAAATGTTTCTATCGATTATAGACATAAATGTTACAATATGTAATTAATGACAAAATTTTACACTTTGTAACGACAAATTTTAAATGATTTTGTTCCGGAGTCCTCGAGCTCAAAGGGTTAAACACAGATAACGTTTTTGTAAAATAATTTTATTTTATTTTATACCAACAATATAAACATAATATTAATTGCAATCGAACTTCGATTCATTGCTTACAAGAAAACCGCACGAACTTTTTCCGGTATTTAATAATTTAATGTCGGAATTACTTTCTTAACACATTTTGTTAACTATACTGTTATTAGATAAAAGTTGAGAACTACAGTTACTTTTGAAGTAACTTATGAGTTGTACTACGTTTTCATTATACAGATTACATACATCTACTTAGATAACATTGTTCAGGTAAAGTATTAGGTTAAATAACTTTCGCATAATCAACTGTGCCATCAACGGTACACAACGGCAACAAAATTTCTCAAGACAGTGTACTAAATGACCTCATTAACAGATATGCCTCAATTTGCCTAAGAAACTAGTTACTTGAGTGGGTCAGAATAGTAGTAGTCTAACTCCTATGTCTGTATTCTCGAGAAGAAACAGTTTCATGAAATGTCCTTCGATTAATTAACTACTAATATTACAATGTTATTAATAATATTAACAATTAATATTAGTAACTGCAATCTTAATATTACATTAATCCCAGAACGTTTTACAAAACCTGTTTCTCCTCGAGAGTTCAAAAAAATAATAATAGTTAGATCATTATTATTCTGATCGACTCGCTATTGTATTTTATTGAATGCGCAAATCAAATTATTTATATACATGTATGTTTTATAAAACAAAACAATAGTAAAAATAAAATCATATTACTTATTATTTCATGCATTCTTCTTTTATTAACCCATTTGCATCCTAAGGAAGTCTGAAAAACGAGGCTTTTATCAACAAGTTTCTTTTTTCAAATTTATTTCAGAAAAAAACTTACAACAAATAGAAAAAATACTACTAATCAGAATTACTACTTTCATTTCTTATAACACTTTTCATTTTGATTTTCCAGCTAACGAAAAATATAACGTCATACTCAATTCTCTTATGATAATAACCAACAAATTGGAGCATATATATACGCTCCGGTGATAGTGACCAGGAAAATTGATCGTATATACACGTTAATGATGCAAATGGGTTAACATCACACTTGATAATTGTCTTAATTTTAATACTGAGAATCCTGGAAATTCTGCTAATAGAGAAAAATATCTGTTTTCAGACGACGTCGCTCGCACAGCTCCAATAATGGGGTCACTTACTACAGCTGTTTTTAATTTTGCGATTCGCAAAATGTCCATGGAATCGCTTTTTCCAGGTGTTTCGACGAGAACCGTTTTATTCGGTGCGCATTACAGCCGTTGAAACGCCAAGATGCTCGACCGCTTTCACAGTCACTTAGTTCCTCAAGTAGAGTGGGATGGATAAGGAGGACAGAGAGGGTGGAAGGAAAAGGGCGAACAGGAGAGCACTTAAACACTCTGACAGTTAAATTTAAACTGCCCTGTGTTGCGTGGACTATCATCCTCCAGTGTTGATCTGTGTGGTAATCTCGAAATTCGTTTGACGCCATCTCTCCGTTTCTTCAATCTACGTAGCCTATTTATTCTTATCGTTCATTGTACTTTATTAATTAGAGCGCACGACAAACACGCACAACAGGTTCTAAGAGTCTTATCCTGGAATTTATAGTAGAATATTTCATTCGGAATTCATAATTACATGACATTATGTCAGGGGACACGGATAAAAGGATAAGGTGTGTTGCTACGGAATTAACCGTAACACTGCAGAGTGTAATTTTAGTATCACCCACGCAATCAAGCGTTTACAATTTTCAAAATTAATTCTGTGACGCTATTGTATTATTTCAGAGAAGGTTGAAAGTAATGAGCTTTTATGAAAATGAAAATAGTTTTGAATTAGTGCTTAAATACTGCGCTACATTCATTTCGTAATTTGTGTGGTTTCATTGAAAAATTATTATTAACTGTGTATTAAAACTAATTCAGTGTTTGCAAAAGTAATATTCAAGAAATCATTTAGGTGTTCTCACAACGTTATTTCAAATCTTCTTGGAAACTTGGAAGATGATGGTAAAAATTATGTGTGTAATATGTCCTTTAAAAGAACTAACATTTTTAACTTTTCACGGATGAGGATTTTTGAAATGATTAAAAACATTTTCCATAGAAAGATAAATTGTATATAAAATACTTACAAAGTACAAAAGTAGAAAACCATTTACAGATTTTTTTGTTGCAGTAATTGAATTAGTTGTTTGTAATTTTCAGTTCTAGGCACGAACGCTTGATGTCGTCAATGCGAAGATGTTCGTCTACAAAGAGTTAACAATATTCACGTACCACGTTGACTACCACGAGAATTTTGTGCGTTTTGTACAATGATATTCATTCTTTCATAATAAAAAAAATAGTATTAAAATATTCATGTTACACTATTATTTAGTTACTTATATCACTAAATATTGTTATTTCACACCAATTTTCTTATTGCAATTGTCTTCAAACAATTTGGAAACTCCAGCCATCGATAACCACCGTTACAGTCATCACGTTAATCAGTAAAAATTTACAAAATTTATTTCATTTGTTAAAAATATCCGAAATCTATCCATTTCCGACGTTAGGATGGTGTACGCACTTACTGAAGCCATTGTCGCGAGTTGATTTTCTTCCCAAGGGTTCAATTTACACGCAATTTAACCTTCGTTCATTAACCTCTGTATATAATTAGACTTGTTTAAGGGAATTGCAGCGGTATAAACGTTTTAGATGTTTCGACCCAGCGGACCTATACCGTGTCACTTACGCCAGGATTCGATGGTCACTACCAGGAAAAGGCACCCAAGAGGTCTTTCACTTCGAATCTTTATACGGTGATGCGATTCCACGATAAGGTCTCGAATAACCGGTTAAAGGTTCTAGAGTGACCGTATTCGCTGTTTACAGCACACAACGGCCTTTATGTACCATAAGAAGTCTAATAAAGAGCAGTTGGAGCAAGTAGTTTTCTTTACCATTACATACCTCCTTGAAGCTTTACCACCCCAATTTAAACCCATGGCTGTGTAGACCCTTAAAACTGTTTGTAAATAAAGAAGATTTCGATCTCCCCGTCTTTGATTTATTACACCCAATCTATTCTTAATATCATACAATCTAATGTGTTGTTATATTATACGTTTATGAATTAAATTGAGAATTCTCTATGTTGTTACTTTACGGAAATACAATTACGGAAATTTAAACCGTTTGTGTTTACGTACTCAAAATGTAATGTTTATCAGAATTGAGCAAAGTATAATCTAATTATATGTCACTAATGTCGATTAGAATGTAATAGTTAACTCGATTACAAGTTACTTTCGGTAATTGTTAAATGTAATCATTGTTAATTATCGTGTGTTGTAATTGATAATTATGGAAAATAGATTGCAATCGAATTTTCAATTACATTTTAGTTGTTATTAAACAATAATCATTTTTCTTTTTTAATTGATACAGCTATTAAATTAATATTACAAAGAATGTAAACTGAAATTTGGTTTCATATGTATCAAACTAATTGTAGAAAGGTATGGATTTCTTTGTTCTTTAAGTTACACTAAATTCAATACAGTCAACATTAGAAAATTCAGTGGTGCATAGAAATCGTTAGTTAACAAGAAATGTTTAGATGTTGATTTGATACGTATTCTTATACGTTAATCCTTGAATGAAAAGTTAAATACATGTGCATATTTTCTCACATTCCTATTTCTTTTATTAAATACTTATTTATACAATTTCTATTTGAAAGGATTCAATATTTAAATTGTAATATGATAACGAACTTAATTTAATTCACTTTAATCGAAATTATAATTAACCTATAATTAAGCACTATATAATTCGAGAATGTACATTATCAAACAATAATTTCCCAACTATGTGCAATTAAGAAATAGTTTCTAACAATTATATGTTTTATGTGTTTCAGGTAAGTGAATAAATTCCAACATCATTTGAACTCGAAGAAATCGAAACAAAAATTGATCAGGTATTTATTATCCAAATTCTATTATATATATTCCAATATTTGATAAAATGTTCGTTTCATGTTTTCCTATCGATACTCATTTGATGCATTATTAAAGCATCCATCGTTAAAGTATTAAAATTTTTTGTAAGGTTTTCTCCATTTACAAAGCATTAATCGCTAACCTCATGGTATTTTCAAAATTTGTTTAATATTTGATATTTAATATATTCGAAAATATTTTTTTATTTCCTAAAATATACGAAAACATTACATGATATAACATCAATAATCAATGGCTATGTTGTAAGACATCTCTTACTAAAACTTAAAAGAAGTACACCTTTCTAATATAACTTGTTATTTTGGACGAATTTATTTGCTTTCAAGGACATATGATATATTTGTACTTATTGTAAAGACATAGAATCAATATGTAAGTCAGTCAGTGGCTAAAGAGATTAACTCCACAAAACAGAAAGCAGAAAAAAGTGCATGCAATTGTGTACACTGACTTTACAAATTTCCCTTTAAATGGAAAATTAAATAAACGTTATAGAATGTATTTTACTTTACAATTGCAGGTATAGCCTTATCTAACAACCGTGTAAAATACATAAAGTAGCACATCTAATAATTTTTATCGTTATTGTAACCAAATATGATCAAAAGAATTTTTGTAATTTCGTGGAACTAAACCTAACAATAGAGAACTTTATTTCAAATCACTCGAGCGCGTTGGCGATAAAATTTAAAAAAATTTTAAAAGTGGAATTAACTGATTTAGCTAATGAGCGGCTCACATAGTAGACCTTTAGGACATTTATGTTCACCTTGCTTTAGAATGTTGCTTTGTCGTTGAATCTACGTATTGTCATTCGACATACGATCTCTCCCTTCTGCGAAAGTGGCGTATGCACATGCGAAAACCATTTTCTTCTCAAAACAATAATCTTTATTTGTTGCAATCGCAAGGGAGACAGTAAGTCGCGAAATTACATCATGTCCCTTTCACGTAGCAACGGTAAGAAATTTCTCTGAGGGAGTCCTTTTGTTTCATCCCTTACCGCCTCTATACCGTGTGCACAGTGCAGAGAAGGGTTTCCCCGGAGAGCGGATGCTCGTCGTATCGGTATTTAATCTAGAGACTTCGCTTCGCATTCTCGGCAGCTTTTCCTGCACCTTTCTGTAACTACTCACGTGTATATTGCTATGTTTGTAATCGTTCTCAGCATCGCTGTTTCTCATCACGCTCTCGGCTTTTCGTTTATTTCATCCTCCTTTCCATTGCGTTCGGAAATCGTATTCGAGCTAAGGCATGGTCAATGAAGAATATATCAGAGGAGAATAATATACAGCGTAGGCGGTATAAATGGGAAAAGGACATGTATTGAATAAGGTACGGCAGTTTTCTGAAAGATAAATTGATCTCTCTACGGCGAGGGTATTACTGTATTGTAGCAATGTTATTGCACGTAAGTAGATATGTACCTACAACTATGGATCACTCCGGTTTATTTCGAGGATAGTTATTTACACTCTGACTACCACGTTGTCTGATATCGAGTGATAAGATATGTGCATTTTATATAAACTTAACATTAAATGCACTGCGACCGGTGCAATGACCCGTTTTCAAATTTGATATAAAATTCTACGTTTTTCTTCGTTCATGTAACTTAATTTTTACATTATTCCATTAATCGGTTTTTCAATTTTTGTTTTTCCTACTGTTTCTGTTTCCACTAAAAAAATGTATCATCTAATTCGTTTACTTTTATTATATTACCAGTAGTTATTCGATTGATTACGATAAAAATAGGTATAGATATAATATATATAAAGTGTTGGTATGTTTAGTGTTAAAGATTGATTTTCTTCGTGACATGAACAAATCGAATTTTATTGGATATGTGAGATATAAGAAGGATAGTAGATTAATCTTTATGATGAATCTTGACTTTTTAATTTTTCCTTTGTTAAAAATACTGTCTTGACAGCATAGGAATTTTAATGAGAGTTTATTTGGCAGTCATCATGTCAACCCCTTGGCGTATTATTTACTATCGCTACTAAACTAATATAACATTTTACTGTCGACAATTTGGTAGAAATGCAACAAAATTTTCCATTATATTTTAAGTGGAAATTTTATTTCAAGATAATAAATTGATAATAGCAAAATAGTTTTTTGCTTTGATCTGTGGACAATGAACAACATTGATTTCTGTTAAATTAATCTAGAAATTTTCATCACGAGTCTCACTCGTCAATGTATGGCAAAGAGTTAATGTTTAATAATAATTGCCATAGAAATTGCAGAGGTTTGAAGCTAACAACCTCATACTTAAGATAACATACTTTATCACAATTAATTACAAAACGGGTTAGGATAACATTTTTAATAATGGAAGCAATGAATACTTTGGAAAAGTATACTTATATTGCACATACTTACAATAGTGCAAGAGTAATTCTATTACATTTTAAGAAACCCAGAAATGAAATATTTTTCTACATTTTCGTCGGTTGTATCAGTGCAGTTTGTGAAAACTGAGGATATAAAAAGTGGCATAAAAAGTGCCTTTATCTACTCTTACTACGGCATTAAATTAATTATTTATAGCTGTTACGATAAACTCATTATCCGCGTTTGGATGATGATTTTTTAGTTCTGGTCATCAATTAAAATGTCTTTATTACTGTAGCCTTGATTAAAATTTACTGTTTTGTTTTGTAGGAAAAAGATTATCCCTTATTTCTTAACTTGAAAACCTTTTTTTGTTTCTTTTTAAGAATGCAAATTTAATGTAAATGTGATTGCAAATACTTTATCAGTACATACCATGCAAATATACAGACAAAATAATAACTAAAGAGTAATTTCAATGTAAAATTTCCTTAGTTTTACAATTGCACCCTAATCGCAGTCTATTTACATGCAAACGAGAAACTAACCTGTATTTATCTTTGTTTATTCCTCCGGACCATTCTTAAATATTTTCCTAAATCTCTATATATGAACACTTTCTGTTGTGTGACGTTCCTAAACAATTAAATAAAATAAATCTCTCTTATCGATTACCTCCTCTACGATCATTTAAAAATACTAAATTCACTTTAACAAGGTCTACAACAATTTGTTCGACTAACTGTATCCATAAACCAGAGGTGAAACATATTTATTTTTGCGCGACGATGAATTAATAAAACTACTGGCGGATTCCATAAGAGTCCGCTGTGGCAGCAACTAAACGTTATGAAATAAAAAGAAAGAAAGAACAACGAAACAAGGAAAAAATGGCCGAGCGAATGAGTTTGCACTTGATAAACGGATGGCCGCACTTGCAGATATTTATAAAAGTCCGTTCGCGGGGTGGATGCGGATGGCGTGTTATGGGTGAGTGCGTGTCGAGTGAAAAGCAAGTGAAAAAGGCGACTAAGAGGTGACGAGGGTCAAAGGATGCATTGTCGTAACGAGTCGTAAAAAAACCTGTAAAAGGTTAAAACGCGCCGACCTGACCACAAACTCGTTGATGAAAAAGTAAAAAGAGAAGAAGCAGGAGAAGAAGAAGAAGAAGAAGAAGAAGAAGAAGAAGAAGAAGAAGAAGAAGAAGAAGGAGAAGAAGAAGAAGAAAAAGAAGAGGAAGAAGAAATCCTTCAGAAACATAAAAGACGGTCTTACGTGGTACCATTTTGCCTTCAAGATCATCAGGTGTTGCGCAAATAGCGAATGCTTTTAATGGTACGTTTAACACCTAACAGCCCATCTGGGCATCGAAGAAATCCCTCGAAATTGTAACTAATTGATTTTTCATTGAAAATGAGAAGTGATGAAAAGGTTGTCACATTTTTGTACGAGCCAGTTGTACAGCTGTGCGATTAATAATTATAAAATTTAATGGTAATTTCGATTTTTGATATGTAACGTTATTTCCTATAATTAATGATATTGATAAATACAAAGATTCTAGTCTGTGAATAATATTTAAATGCAGAAGCGAGTTCTGTTGTTTTGAAGTCAGCTCGAGGAAGAGACTATACAAGTTTAACTTAAATGAAACAGTACACTCTGCTATAGAAACAAACCTGTACCATTACTCAAAAGTTTGAATGTGAAAATTAATCAAATTTGGTAATGTACGAGTATACATTCAGTATATCCCCGTGAAATAACCTTAATTTAAAAATTAATTTTTAAATATGTACTGATAGTTTTAATTCTTCACGCTTCTCAGTTATCTAACATTTCAAAGAAATGTTACAGAATTTAATCACAATCCGTACTTCACCAACTTGTATCCTTCTTTTAACCATTTTCACTTTTTTCAGGTCGTAGATGTAAAGTACGTAACAATATTTTCTAAAACTACTTAAAAAGCCACGTAACAAATCACTATTAAACTATTCCATCGCTTTCTACCTGACACATTCTATGAGGCATCAATTTAAAAGGTTCGGTAGCCAGCAGTGACAACTTTTTACACACAGAAAACAGCTCCAGCTTAAAATTCATCGACTCTGGGTCTCCAGGAAGCTCCATTTAAGAGTTCGAAGATTAATTCGCGAATATAACGCCAGCGCGGATTTATGTTCGTCCCACAAACGAGAAAAATTACACATTCACCGTAAAAATAAAAGGAAGGATCCATCCGTGATGGTGATTTACGTCGCGTTTTTCTTAAATGTTGATGTATGTATGCACGCTCGGCCATACCCAGCATGCGAACTTGTACTCTTTCTGAACTTTCGGAGAACGTTAGCACGAACTACGTAATTCACATCTCGCGTCAGGTCGGCCCGTGTATAAGTAAAGTGCACCTACGTGAAGTTTTTCCTAAATGAACTCTGTAATTTAATGCGACGTGTGAGCGTTCACTGTCGTATCTCACGACTCGAACAATATCGTTACGTAACCCGCCGCGCTTTTAAAGTAGACGTATACGTGTTTCCTTCCGGGGGAATTTAATCTTGACATAATTTCCTATAACCGATCGAAGCCATAATTTCTCCGCGAGCAACGTAAGCTTAAGCATACGTGAATCGGAGTGTAGCTGGTAATGCTAGATTACAGAGAGATACAAAGGTCTTATCCATTGCACGTCGCATAAATAACGTGCTTATGTAAATTTATATTTTTAGAATACAACTTTCACTTGTACTAGTAATACCAATAAGTTAGAAATTGCATTGAAGAATGAGATTTTATTGAAGTTTCTATGTAATTTCTTCTTAGAACTTTTGTAAGTTATAAATGTATGAAGGTCCGAAATCTATTTATAATGAAGACGGTGCATCTAGTAATTTTTTTATGAAATTGTGTGATAACTAATATTGAAATGAATTTGTAGTGAAAAAATATGGCTAATCCCAAGCTTCAACTCATTAGTGCTATCATATGAAATGATCTGACATAATTTTGAATCAAAGATCCTAAATTAAAAACAAATCAATTATATCTACTTGTTGAGAAGAATATTTTAATATAAATTTCATTTTTATATCTTACAATTTAACAACTCTATGTGCAATTCGAAAACTTCCAAAATTTAATTAGTGTTTGATATAAAGTAGAAATATTTTATGTATTTTTTCCTTTGTTCTCCCTTGTGTTTCCTCTATTTTGCAATAACTTTATGTGAGTATTACAGTTAGTTCTATTATTATGCCTCGTACCTGTTTTTACGCATAAATCGAATATTACATTGTCTAAAATATTGTAGTTTTCTCGTCATATATATATAATAATTTGATAAAAAAAGAGTACAAAAATGACGAAAATTATTTTTCTAATGGCACGCGAAATATTCAAGAAAGATGTTGCATAGGCGACACTTGATTATTCCTTTATCGTCTCAATTTTCATAACTCGATTTTACAGAAAGTCGGTGATTGATCGAGAAACTTGGACGACGTGTCAGCGAATCTACTTTAATCGGTTCTGGTTCAGTACGGGCTAATCTAATTCACGATGATCGGTTTAGTATTTATAATTACGGGAAAGTAACCAACTACCTGACGATAGTCCGCTGCTTACGCAGCCCGGTCTAAGTGAGTCAATCAATCAAGAAGATTACATTCTTGTCGGCGAAAGTTTCAAGTCAGCCGTAAATTTTAAACGAGGGGAGCTGCAAGCAACACCTTCCCATGCAATCGATACTTTACTTCATCTTCCACGGTATCTTCAGCTCCGCTCAAATATTTCAGGACTTTTTCTTTTCGTTTCAAGGAGAAACTTCGATCGAATGAACCTGAGGAATTCTGTTATCGACAATTAATTACACTGGACATTGTTCGACAATATTTATCGCGATTAAAGATTAACAGTTACATTTGAAACACTCAAATTTCAATCGCAATTAATTATCTATAAGTTAACCGACGTATAATAATAACTAATTCAAGTGTGTATTTAATCGTCATTTCAATTAATAATAAAATTAGTTATTCTGTCTCAAATTAAATCAATTACGATATTACGTACACAGATCTCAATTATATTAACTACTGACTGTTGAATTACTAAATATTTCTTTGAATATGTTATAGCATTTCCGCAGTTTGCGTATTGTTCATTGTATTATTTTATTAAAACTTCGTGGCATTTATAAAAATATTCTTGTCTTTTCTGTTGCTTGCAGAATTTTCTTTTTTTAAATGTTGTTATACTATTAAAATTCTACAAGCTCCTGTAAACCAAATAGATAAATCTTAATATTTTTTTATTTCTCCTTCTGCCACTAACAAATTTCGACTCATTTCGAGTATTGTTAAATTAGTTTAGTATTTTCTTTACCACTTTTATTCAGATTTCGGATTAATATCAACACGACCTGTATCTGTGTTCTTATTCCAAATTTTTTAACATTCATTTTTAGAAAATTTTACTTCTCGTCTTAATCCATTTAACTCCTCCTATACACATCTCTATTTCGTCATTTATTTATTATTTATTATACATTAATACTATATGTAATAATAATTATTTTAATACATTATATTACTTAATGTATATGCATCTATGAAGTCTTTTTTCATGCATCTACATAAAAAAGTACAATGAATACACAGAATAAAACTTTTTAATTCAGTTATTTGTCGATAACATATACATATGGTAAAATGATAATTACCAAACACTTTACACTGTTTCATACAACTATTTACCGCTCTCACAATGTATCTAGTCAATATATTTAACTACTTACTCCTCCTTATTGTTTACGATACTTTAATAACCTCCATACCGTTGCCTTTTAATTACCACAGATATTTAACATATTCGTTCTCACAAGTAAAAATTAAAGTAAAAATTTCCGTTTAACCCTTAACTACTACTATGTTAGTCCCTAAGAATCAACAAGGTAATTTCGAAGGTAATGGATAGTTCTGATTAGAATAAATATTATTGACCTGTCGTTCAGTTGCTATTGATAGGGGTGGAACATTAAAAAAAATGATAAATAAAAATTTGTTTTTTTTAAACAATGATTTTATTGCATCTTAAAGTGCATGTTGATCTTACGAACTAATAATGATTCTGGTGTAAATATTCCACACCCAAGTAAAGACTTATAAGTGTCCATTCTGAAAGAGTTAATTGAAAGTGATTTGCGCATCAGTATTCTGAAAATAAGAATAGTTCGAGCGAAGCGAAGAGTTTGTAACACTTTTAGATCGGTCACTTTTTATCAACCCCGTTCGGTTGAGCAGTGCATCCGCAATTGAAAATCGAGCCGGACTGTACTAAAAGTTCTGAGAAGTGGACCTTACTTGCCTATAACTTCGTTGAATGAAAAGCTTTGAAAAAGCTGGGACGCGCAACAATACCGAGGAGCTTAGTTCTTGATAAATTCGTCGTTGCGCGGGAGACCCAGTTTCTGTTAACAAAAGAAACGGAACAGAATGTTATTTGAAACGCAATTGAGTTTACCTCATTTTTTTGCCGATTGTGAACGTAGCGCAAAATGTCGAAAAAGTTTCGTGAATTCCGTTGATTTCGTGTCCAAATATAATAATACGTTTCAGTAAATTTCAGAATTTTTCTTAATATCTATACAATGTTATAATATATAAATTCAATATAAAATATTGTTCATTCTGAAGTATAACAAGAAATGAGAATGAAAATGTGCACTGAATGAAAATATATTATCTAACTTGAGAGAAAAATATTGAAGAAGACATTTTCAAAAATATCTGCCCGATAAAAAAGGCTTCCATGTCAGAACATTCTCTTTTTTTAAATGTTCTTTTCCTGGCAAATGTCCTGAAGCAATTAAAAACAACAACAATTGAATCCTAAAAAGATTCAACTAATATCGGTAATTTCAAGTGTTTACAACTTTTTCGAAAAACATGCGATAACGTAAACATGTGAAGAAATCGAAATAAACCTATTGTGACAATTTTTATAAGAATTACATATAATAATCAAAGTTAAATAGAAGACGTCTATGCAAGATCAATGCACCACTAAAAACAGTTGAAAATATAAACACTTGACAATTTAAATGCGATCAAAACATTTCACCCAGAATTGCCCTATTAGTCGCTAATGATCTGGTTAGAAACCCACGTATAAAAAAGAACAAACGATTGTCACGCGACGATATTTTCTTCGACTTCCATCGCAAACTGAAATGTGCGTTAGCTACCAGCAATCCTACTCTTTGAAAAGTCGTCCGAAGGGTGGAGCGGCAACCAGTTACCGCCAGCAGCAGTAAACAGGAAGACGGGGTTCGCAGTCAGGAACCAGGCAGTTGAAGACTGGCGCGTTAGACCCGAAGTTTCTAAAAAGGGTGGATCCAACGCTTTCAGGAAGTCCTCCTCTCGGAAGACCTAGTTAACCGTACCGTTGGAAACCGAGCTGAAAGTTCTCAGAGACGAATAGGATGGCTGCTAATTGTTAGCCGGAGCGGAACAGCCAGGATGCGCGTAAAATCAACGCCGGTTTACACGGAAGATCTAACTCAGACCTAACCCAGAAAACCAGGAATTCTCGAATGGCTGCTAGAGTTTGGATAGTTCGTTGTAATTAGCGAGGAAGACGATGACCAGCGGCGCCGATCCGTCTCCAACAACGGAACTAATTCCTGATAGACAATTCTAAATCGTATCTGCGCGCTACAAGAAGAGGGCGACGTTAGTTTCGAGGAGTGTGTCGCTTCGACGAATTTATTTATTTTACGTTTCCCTTGAGTTCTGGATATGTGAAATGTGTTATCGGAGCAGACACAATGAAACTTGGACAGTTGATGAAGTTGCATTAACACGTTCACGTTGGCATGTATTACTGATGGTACACAGCTAGTTTATAACATTATAGTGAATCAGTGTTAATAAGTAAATTATTTATCAAATTATTTATTAGCATTTACTTACAACTAGCAATTGAAGTTGTAAGACTAGACACGTAACAAAAGAATGCACTTCAACAGCATTTTTGCAAATATTGTTTTTATTATAATTTCTTTTTAACACCAGAAGTACCAAATGGGTCGAAATGACCTATTCATTATTTCTTTTTTCGAGCTCATTCGAGTTTTTTAAATGAATTCAAAAATGTATTTAAAGCATTGAGAAAGATGTAAAAGGCACGTTATTTTAATTGAATGTAACTGAACCAACAGGAAATTTGGCATTCGAAGTCCTACAGTGGACCATCTGTTAAATTTCTGGTTTGCGGTCTAGTGTCATCTTGCTGCAGCAGCACTTCTCGTTAATTCAGAGGTTTGTAACAGATGTCTACATCCAAACGTTGAAACTGTTTACCATGATCCTATGAGTCACCGTGTATTTCGTTTTAAAAAGCTATTTCCGTAAATAACACAAATATTACTAATGACAGAGATACGAAAACCACGATTATACGAATTAAATAAAATATGTTCAAGTTGTTCATTATTGTTGACTCAGCTTGTCATAGCTTTTGACCGAAAGTCTAATTAAAATTAATTATTCACCTTGACTGAAAAATTCAAAATAATACTATCATTGTATAACTCACACTTTTTTCGTGTCCAGGCTTTCTTGAGATTCTTCTACCTTTCCAAAATATAATCCAGAATATAATTTTTATAGTATATAGTATATAGTAATCCAAGACATAATTCTTATACGGTATAATCTTCAGCATTACAAATAGTTTAGGAACATTATCTCATCAAACACAGAAATTTCCTACTGCATCTAATTCTTTTGCACTTTGAATGAAATTGTCTTTTAATACTTGAAAATATCCCATCAATAACATCAATATTTCCAACGCCATTAGTTCCTACATTTTACCACACCCATGCTTCACAGCTGAGCGTAGATTTTAAGAGCGTTAGATTCATCTCTCCGCACATTTTTCTCCCGATATTATAACATCTATTGAAATTGATGTTAAAATTTGCTTTTGTGCGAAAAATAATACGTTTTTAAAAGTTCTCATCTTCATCTATGTATTTTTAAACAAAATTTGGCTTCTGTGGTTATTCGTTTCAATGGTGAATGGTTTCCTTCGGGAAATATGACCACAAAAGTGATCGTTCTGGTAAATTCTTCAACGGAGTTTAAGATGAATTTATACTCCAAAACTAATAGTGACCAGTGTGGTAAGATTCGGAACAGATATCGTTCAATGGTTTTTTATTTTACGGATGGTTGTACTTTTTCCTCGCTTCGTTACTTCCTTGAGTCGACCGGGAAGGATTTTATTGTGTAAAACTACATTGGTTCCCTTATTTTTTTTCTCAGATAAATAACCCTGTTATCGGATGTACAAAAGTATTATCCTTTAATAATAAATGCTTTTTCTGTTATCTAAAATTATTTATTTGAGGTATTGATTAATGAGATTGGTATTTTTTGTGGTTTCCTAATTAAATTAATTTTCAAGTGTGACACAATTATTTATAGAAGAAAATTATAGCGGAAATTACAGTCGATCTGGTATTTACTTTTGTTGATGTATATTAGTGCCTTATACTAACCACTTAATATCCCCATTACCGTAATGTAGTTTCAGCTGTTATGCCAAAGGCAAGGCATTGGTTCTCTGCTTTATTAGAATCTGTCTGTTCTTATTTTAGTAAACAGTCTTGAACCTACATGGTAATTATATTTATTAATCAGTGTTTTGGTAATGAAATAATATATAAAATGATAATGAAAATGGTTATAATTTTAATGTATTAACATTTTCTTAGATACATAGCTTTATTAATTATGTTTAATAAAATATTTACGGTGTAAATCTTTGAAACTGTTCATCTGATTTTCTTTAAACTATAACAAAAATATTTTAAGTAACACTTTCTTCAGTACAATCATCTCAGTATGGTAATTGTTTCTTTTTGCACTACTGCCATTCCCAGCCATGAATATTCTAGAAAAAATATGCTGAGTGAAATCATTATTTTTTCAAAATTAAAAAATAATATTGAAACTTACATTTATTTTATATGGAGGAATTTTAACTTTTTTCCATTAACCCTTCGCACTTGAGAGACGACTCAGTAAAATCGTAAAATTTTAAATTCTATATTAAATTTTGTATAATATATCAACACGTAGAACATTAAATAAATGCATATCATCGGACAGTAACAAATATTTATAATAAAAATGGTCCAGTGCAAAGGGTTGATTATCTATGAAAAAAAAATTGGAAATTGTAACTATTTTTAAACATCTCATGGTAGTGTACCCTTTAACTGTGACCCAACAATCGGATCTCCATTTGCTCGGCCCGCTTTTCCGATCCGTAATGACCGACCCTCTAATCCACGTTTGTCCAACGTGTTTGACCTGGAAACTTTGTTCCGTCACTCGTTCCAGTACCGCTCCAATTTTTTCGCTCCTGACCAAGTTATAGTTGCCCTCCCTCCTTGTGGGTAATCGGATTTCCTTTGATCCTTTTGCGATCCTTTTGCTCGTTATTTTCTAATTGTTTCATGTATTTCTGAAGAGTTCATTATTTACGTCAAATTGCGATCCCCAATTTTTTGTTTTTTGTTTTTCTTCAAGTGAATATTGTCATCGATTTGTATCCATTAATCGACATTTCCATGACAGAAAGGTTCTCGCTATCGTTTGCTTGAGAAATTCAATTTTTTTCGACAATTTGCCACGTATCTAGCTTTGCTAAGTTACACTTTATTAACCAGTTAACTGTGTTTGACGGGTATACACGTCATCTTAAAACTCTTAACTTTTTCAACGATGGATTATTTATTTTTTGAGACAAACATGTAATTCTTCTTCGTTTTGCTTTAGTTTTTCGTTAGGATATATTTTAAGTGCATTTGGCCTGCATTTAACGAGTATACACTTCACTATTTGATTTTATTGCGCGCACAATGAGAGATTTTTCAAACGAAGTTCCACACTTAACTGGTTAAAGACAATAACAAAATAGGAAATAGAGAATTGATTGATGTAATTCAAACGAAAATTGGAATATTAATTATTCAAAAATTCATCCGTAAACAGAGATGTTCATATTCATTGTAGAATGTATTAAGATTTGTTAAAATGCAAGAAATATAAATTTCAAAGTTCCAAAGAAATCGGCAGTATTTGTTTAGAGCCAATGACTGAAATAATAAGACAAAAAGTTAATTATGGTTTAATATATAAAACAATATAAAAAGTATGTTATTAAAAATAATATTAAAATTAATATTAAAGTTACTAATTCATATATTATTTACGCAGTAAAAAGTATCACTGATCACATTGTTTAAAAAAATCATGATTTATTAGATCATCGAAGTTTTTAATTAAAATGCTATCAATCATTCCGTTTTATGTATCATTTCCCTAGAATGTCTACAGCAATACTATTTAGTGACCCTAATTACTAGTTGATGAACTTCTAACTGAAATAACAATTTTGAGCGACAAATTTGCGAACGTTGATGGAACTCCACGCACTTAACTTATTGTAATGAAACGTAGTACTACTTTCACATTAATTGCCTCCACTTACGCCAACGTAAAACGTTATCAAAAATTTGTAACAAATCTTCGTACGAAATTTACATCGATTTTTATTTGCTCCGAACGAATTCGGCTGGGCAGACATACATTTTAACCAGAATTGTTCGGCAGATCCAGATAGGGTGTAATTTACGATGATATCACTTTATACTACTATTTCGTGGCCGTACGTGCTACCAAAAACACTAGATACCACGATGATTAATTGCTTTATCGTGCAACGAGCTTATGAAACATCGTTGAAACAGCATTCCAGCTATCGTCTAACGTCTACTGGAGTTTAAACTATGAATTCATGCACGCGGATCGCCAAGAGCAGAGCAATTAACGTTAACGTAAATAATCAGGTCTCTGCGGTTAAATAGGAGCGAATTCTCGGGGCCGCCATTATCCTCGCTTTCTGGAGCACGTGATATTCTGCGACTTTTATTTAGACAATGTCATGTTAATATTTTACTTTCGCGTAAAATCCTCTTTAATGAGCGATATCTTAGATTGTTCATATCATAAATATATAAATATTACAAATATTTTACATTTATTTTATTACTGGAACTACCGTGCCAGTCAAGACGACTAATTTCAGTTTTCTTATTTCGCAATTACTGGCATTTTAAAATATTGAATATTCTAAATGATTTGGAAAATAAATAGTTTCACACGAATACTAATATCCCAATATGCTAAAGGTAAGTAATATCCGAAGAAACCGTGAAAAATCTATATCTACCACTGTCAGAAGAATTACATATTAATCGCATTAAACGGTCTGTAGTTCCAGTGTTAATCTCTTGTCTTACAATTTCGGGTCAGATTTGTGATGAAGATTTCAAATAGAATTTAATAAATATAAATGTCATTCTTAGATATTACAAGTCCTAACTGAATATTATTTTTCTATTCTTAATTCTAATGCTTCTGAGTAAACGTAGACATAGAATAAGTGTAGAATTTTCCTCTTTTTTTAATGAATTATAAACAATAAAATATCTCTGTTCAGCGCAATTGAGTAGAAATTATAGGACATGGGGTTAATTTAGGAAAACGGTACTCGTAGAGACGTTTGATTTCTTGTTAATTGTTGAAATATAATTTTCACGTCATAATTTAACAACTATGCAAACATTTTTTATTTATTGCGTACAACTATTTGAATAGCTGAAGAAAAAAGGAAGAATAATTATTTATAATAAAAGTACTGAAAAACTAAAAATTGGACTTATAAAATCGAGGCCATTTTTGACAAATGATCAATGCTTTTTTATATTTGCATATTAAAATATTTAATTTTTTAAAATAAATCTAACTATGTGTCTAAACAATTATCTCCAATTAATTATTCAAAAACTATACTTCAACATAGTATAATTTTCCGGTTCTCCGTATATTTACTTAAAATATAAAATAAAATTGTCGAATCTAACATTTTTGCGAAAACTAACTATTGGTGTATTTAATGAATTCCGAACTAGTCGAGAGCTTGTACTTTAGATTGCCGCCGTTCATCGTTAACTGCATTTGCGAATCCGAGAAAATCAAATTTCGAATTGCGGTGTAGAGGACCTTGGCACACAGAAAACAAGGAAATAGGTGCTTCTATTGAAGCAGAAATACGTTTGAAACTATAGAACACGTGGCTGTGTAAAACTGAATAATACAAACATTTTCGTACACTTTACAGCGAGATAAATTCATTGTGAATTTACTTTTACTTGCTGGTATGCACAAATCTCCCACAGAAATAATAACAGTTTACTAATCGTATTAATATAGATGCATTATTTTCCAGAAATTCTTTATTTCTTGACTATACACCATTTAAATAATACAAATACTGTGATCAAACATCTCCGTTACGACGTATTACAAGAATAAGATGTTAGGTCTTGGTTAGGTTTATTTGATAAGCCATCCAAAATAAATAACTAATCAACTTATACCGAGAAAATGAAATAAGAAACCTTCATATACACGAACACGTGACTTCGAAATTGCATTACATTGTAGAAGATCTAATAACCGCTGAACCCATGGACGTACAATTTTCTTTGGGACTAAGTTCATCTAACAAATTTCACTATCAATAATTCCCGAATCAACAAATAAATTTTCTACGCATTGTAAATGGAAGTTTATCTCGAAGATAAAAACATTGAGAGTAGCAAAATAATATTTCACTTCTACCTACGTATAAGAAATGACATTGACCTTCATTAAATTGTTCTAAAACTCTTTACCACGAGTTTCACTCGTTATTGTAAAGCAAGAGGTTAAATCCCAGGATTTTTGGAAAAACTTTTTCGAAAAGGCTCAAGGGGGGCAATAACGATTTGCTTAGCTTATATTGACTGTTGTGTACCAGTGTTTTTCTTATTCAATGAATATGATTAAAAATAATGACAACTAGAAGTAAAATGCATTTATACGGTTTAAATGAAAAAGTAACGATACAACGTACAAGCATTAATGAAATTCAAATGCACCATCAGCTATTCAAAACGGCCAAATCTAATGCATCTTTTTTATTAGCCTGTCAACTGTGGAATTTAGTTTCAAAAATGTCTCATTCTGCGCGCAATAAAATAAAAAAAATGAAGTGTACACTCGTCAAACGCAGTGAACTGGTTAAGTGACACATAAGTAAGAAACATACACTATCGTACCCTAAATTATCCGTTAAGAACCAACAAGCCGAATCCAAATGAAATAACTGAAAAAGCAAGGCATACCTGAACATCATTTTCCAAGCGAACGGAGGAGAGGCAACTCAGGCGAACGTAGTTACCAGTCAAAGAACGCAAATCTCGAACCGTAAGGCGCGCTTCTGCTTAGCATGCGATTCGCAGTCGCCTAAAAACTTTTTAAAAGTGGAGCAGTTGAATCCCGCAGGAGCGGGGAACGTGGTCTGAAGAGATAGTCGGCGGGGCACGAGTGAATACATGAAATAAGCTAAAGATACCAAAGAATCTCGGTGAAACAGGGTTCCCGAGAGCAGAAATACTAAATCGCGGTACAGTGGAGTGAACTGAAGTTCCGAGGTACCTACCAAGTGAAATAAAGGGCCCAGGCAGGAACTTATCGTCGTCCCGCAGTTCCGGGAGATTCATTCGGTGGAACGCCGTTGGCGAAAAAGGATTCTCGCCGGTGGCCGCCTAACCGCTTGCCGGAGACGGGTTGCTCTCGGTTAGGGGCCGGGTGCCACCGGGCCAGCTTATCACGATTACCAGGCCGCGTAACAATATTAATTTAAAACTTGGCTGCTGAAACTTCTCTCTCGCCGTCATTTAATTTTCTTCGAGCTGCACCTCACCCGAAAAAGAAGAAGAAGAAGAAGAAGAAAAGGAGGATGAAGAGGAGGAGGAGGAGGAGGAGGAGGAGGGAGAGGTGGAGTAGGAAGAAGGTGGGGACGGGACGAGTTCGCCGTAGCTCTTCGTCACGCTGCACCCCGAGCCTCTTCTTTCCTTTCTGGCTCGCCGGTACCCTTACTTTCTTAGCGAGCTTAGCGTCCGACCCCTTATTTATAGTCCTCCCACCCAGCTCGCCAGGCTCCTCGTGAACTCCCGCTCGAGTGGGAGCCAGGTCTCGTTCCGCTCGACTCGATCATTTAAAAGTACAATTTGTCAATTTCTTCGTCGGCGCGGGGCCACCGGCACGTAGACTCTGCCGATGCCCTATTCTTCCCCGTCCGGACAAGCCCGGCCTGCGAATTACCGTGTTTTCACGGGGCGAACCTGTCGATACGGCCAGACGAACTGCCGGTGAATTTTGCTAATTAGTGTTTACCAACGCGTTTCGAGTGCTGCCGGAGCTTTAAGCTGCCGGCGTTACTCGCGCCTCGTCGACTGCGAGTTAGGGGATACGGTTAACGTTTGTAGTAACTGACACTTTCCTTGGGACGGGATAACAATCCTTTTTATTGGGGAGAGGTCGGATTGCGAGTGGTGCTACGGGAAACGTAACTTTTACACGGTTTATTTAAATTCCTCCGTTGAAGATTAATTGTATTGTTTGTTGTAAAAAATCGTTGTCAGAGAGGAGGGAAGTTATTTCGGTTAGTCGCAGTAGGTATAACATAGCCTCAAACGCTTACTTTTACATGGTTTATGTCAATTCCTCTATTAAATATTAATTATATTGTTTGTTGTAAAAAATTGTTGTTAGAGAGAGGGAAAATTATTTCAATTTGTCGCAGTAGGATATAATGTAGCCTCAAAGGATAATTTTATATAAATGCAGATTTATAATGATGACAGTAGTGTTACATGTAAATATCATATAAACATTCAAGTATACATTTGCATTTTTTCTATTCGAATATCCAAGACTTTTTCGTATCAATCAGACGACCAGTAATGTGCATATCTTGTATTAATGATGTTAGAAGTTAATTAATTAATCGGTCGCAGTTTTAAGTGCATAGAAAATAATGTGCTTCTGACTGATTCAACATTAACACGTTAAGCGCTATGAAAACAATTGTAATATGCAACATAACCGATATCGAATGAAAATATTTAATAAAGTAACTAAACTGATAATAGTGCAATGCAACGATTGTAACGCCAAATAATTAATAACTGTTTCTATTTTTCGTTACTACAAAAGAATAACTCTACAGGAAAACGGTCAAGATTTTCGTGGCGCTTAAGGTGCTAATATACATTTTGAAAATATATTTTTATTTATTTAAGGACTGTTAATTGATGAATTATACTTCACGAATCATTAAAATGAATCGTAGAATCGTAAAAATGTGTTTCCTTATGATGTAATACTTACACGTGTTCCTGTCTGCTGACGAAAAACTGAACCACGAGGGTCATTTGGTCGTAATGTTCCTCCTATTTCTTGACCCTTCATTTTTTTCTCTTGTCGATTAACTTCCCGACAGTACGCCTTTCTTTTCGTACTGCTTCCGCTTCTTCTTCTTTTTCGTTCCTTTCTGCCCCGCGATGATCCTTTTAGAATGCTTCGCGAAGCGACAGAAAAACCGACCCTCTCTTGGTCTCTCGATGATTAATGTCCAGCCGATGACGTCAAAATTGCTGGCTAGTGACGCAAGATTTTCGGAAGAAGATCTTAGACGAGTGAATTCGGGAGCTGATTTACGAGGCAGCACCGTCTCTCGTTAGCTGGAGCGTTATTGATGGCTACATAGGTATATACTGCTCATGAGTCGACTCATGGTACTCGAATTAGTTGAGTGACTTGTTTACCTGATTTACAATAATACCAAACTAGTGAGAATTATCATTTACATAAAGTTCGTCTTGACGTTTGTCGGAAATATCATAAAATTACCTTTTTCTTTTGTGAAATGGCTACAACATATTTTGTACTAAATAGTTATACTTACTGGGAATATACTTATACTTAAAAATAAGTTTTATATGCGATATGTTAATTATTACTAATACACATAAATATTTAGTATACCCATTTTTTCCAGCAATTATTCAATTCCATGAAATGTATGATATCTGTAACGTACACTGATTTTATTAATATTTTTATAGGATAAGTTTTCCTATAGAAATAGGTAGTTATGTACATTATGTTTATATTATGCCAAAGTATGTATACATATGTCAACATGATAATGAAAGCTAATTTAGTGTATCCAAAACGTAAAAAATATAATGAGAAATTAGGGTATGTTCAAATACTATTCATATACGCTACATTTTCCACAAAAAATTTATGAAAACTTCGTGAGTATTATCAAGTCTTCAATCTTTAGTTAATATAATATACTGTGCTATTGATAATAAAAACCATTTTTGTTTATTTTATTACACAGTCATTACAACTAGAAAAGATGAAAAGAATAAATTTCTCATAAGCTATCAGATGAAATAACGAGAATCGTGATGGCGAAAATGAACGAAATTCATCGCGTTTCAAAGAACTTTAGCGTTAAACATAACTCCATTGAGAAATATATATGGACGACCTTCGATTTCCATAAATTCAGGATATAAAATACTTGTAAATATGTAGAATTCGTCAAAGTCTGTGGAAAATTCGAAAACATGTAAAAATACAGATATGTAGAATACGTGAGGATACAGGAAATATTATACACCAGAGAATGGAGGATAGATCGAATTCATTCACACTGCGCACATTTCAACCCTATGAATATTTTTGTCCTTCACCGCAGTACATTCGCAACATATTTCATCCATACCCGTTGGAATTTTGTGCAACCTTTGATTTCTATGGATCATTAACAATGAACCAATAATAAAGAAGTGTTGCTTCGTATTTCAATACATTTTATTTTGATCAAAGTGATCGATCCTGGGATATAATGTGTTTGCGAATTCAGTATAAATAGAGAAATCGAAAGATATACAGTTTCACATGCGAAAATTTTGGCATTACGCAATAAATCACAGATAAAAGAGACATTTTGCGGTTACTCCACTTGACACTGTTCTTTCGGTGTTCGTTGTATGATACGATTGAATTTGGTAACTGTCGAAAGCTAATATTTCGAAAGCTAATCATTTTTTAACTTTTAAATTTTGATTTGAGTTTAATTTGTTTTTTGAAATTTAGATTCTGAATGAAGATAAAATTCATTTCCGGTACTATGCTCTACGATTTCCAACTTGGGCATAACGCCACGGAAGCTCATAAAAATTTATGTTCTGTTTTTGGACCATCTAAAGTATACGGTCCAGAGAGAGTTTTAATTATATTTTTTGTATGGTGAAAAAGAGGGTATAAATGACTCAGTTAATAGATGGAGGAAGGTTATAGGAAACAGTGACCAATATATCATTAATTAATCTTCTTTCTAAGATTAAAAATATATAAATTGAATTTTTCCTAAAAAAACGATGAAACTTTCTTGTCAACTTAATATATACGTTATTACATATACATAGTAACAAACACATAGTTACATTACATACGCAGATGTACGTATACACGTACATACGAATACGCAGATGATTGAAGCATGCTGGTGAGATGCTAGTAGAAATTTAATAATCGGAATATTCGCAGTGATAGATTTTCTCAGTAATTAACACTAGGTTTACAGAATGCGTCAACTTCACACATATTGAATTACACAAACATTATTTGGCAACTATTTAAGTCGATTTTGTTTTATGCAATTACAAGAATATGTGTCCCAATTGTCTACTTTTAAATCTATAATTTTTGAATCTAAATAAACGAACCTTAATTTCTCTACGAACAATAAAATAAACTTCACAATAAATGTCCACAAACCTAGTATTAAAGAACTAAATACCAATAGGTCAAACGATGCAATCGCAGTGAAAAAAATCCATTCATATCACTATTACAATTCGTGCATGTGCATAAAATAATAAACAAACTAAAAACATACATTTTCTAATTTTCTGCAATTCTTGTGGTTTGCTCATAAAAAAGTAGCATATTTACATTTCAATATCACTTAACAAACACAAATATTACTCGATTTATTCGAATTCAAAGTAAATGTTATTCTTCTGTAATCAATTATTACACTTAAGAGAAATAATAGACGTAGAATATGCCTACAATTTTTCTCTTTTCCCAGTAAATTACTAATGACAAAGTAGTCGTATCGAACAGAATTGAAAAAGAAATCATAGGGCAAGGGGTTGATACTCTAATGAACGACACCTTATTTATAAAAATCGATCACCTAGTCCAAAATGAAATCTAGCCGCACATTCTATTTCTTGTGGTGCCACATATTTTTTACCGAATAACACTATCGTTCCCAGCGGGTGACACTTTGATACAAGATCGGAAGTTTTCGACAGGCCGGGGTTACGAAGTTTCGGCCGGTAAAACGGCGAAATTAATTACACCCTAGTTGCCAGGGGAATACGCCAACAGCGTATTATCGGTTTAATATACAGTCATGGCAGCAGCAGCGAGGCTTTTATCGCGGATCGATTACCGATATTAAATGAAAACTGTAACGAAGTGTTGCATCGTCCATCAAAGTTTCCGAAAAGTTTCGCAACGGCTTGGCGAGCGATGAAACTGCCGATTGTCTTGATACCGGCGTTCGCGGTATATACTCGCGCCGGAAAGTACAGCATGTTACAATGAAAACGTTAAACTTCGTTTTTGAATTTCGCGCGAGCAACTCCAGATAAATTTATGAAAGTTTCAGTGTTCAATATGCACGCTCTACTAAGCGTAGGTACTGTTCAAATAAACTATTTGAAAAATAATTATTTATATGTTACATTCGCTCGTTGTTTTCGTAACATAATCATGCATTAGGTTATTTAAATAAGTAAATGATGTTTTCCTGGATAATTTTGTTATTTGACTTACCTAATAATACCTTTCTTATTAATACATTTTGTTTGTAAGTAAATATTTTTTTATGAATAATTTCAATATTTCATTTCCAAAAAATAATTCCTTTAATTTATGTATTTCGTGTTTTGTATTTAAGCAAATCTCTCAAATCAGTTCTTAAATAGTTTTTCGGTGTATTATGTCGACGTTATCAATTGCATAGGTACTCGAATTTATTTATACTAAAAGATTGTTCAAAGATATGCAGGAATTTTATTTTATTTAAATTAATTAACTCAAATAAAAGATTATTTGCAAACAATTTATCTAATTTTATGACAAAATAAAATTACTTTACCTGTGTTATTTCTAAAATAAAAGTAATAAAGTAATTCAGATGATTTACTTTTTAAAATTGCTATGTTTATTTCGATTACGAATAATTTTGTGTAAGATTATGTTTTAAAAACTATTACTCATTAAATTTGAGAAGTGAGTATCTTTTGGTTTTCTAAATTTTCAAGTGAAAGCACATATAATATTTACATATAATATTACATATAATATTTAGATTTCTTCATCAAGGATTTCGAACATTTCAATACTTATTCATAAATTTTCATTAAACAACCAACTATATTTTCACAAACATCCAATTTTTCAGTTTATTATTTTCATTGAATTTCTCTTTTAAATGGTCAAATAAAAGAAAGTAACATCAACTAAAATATATTATATATCAAATCACAACTAGCATTATTCAAAATATTTAATCGGAAATTACTATTTCAAATATTAGGTCTACCGAAAAGTTCTATTCTGTAATGTCATCTCAAGTGTCCAAACAGGAATCATTCTACAGAAATAGAATCCACAAATGACCATCACACTGAGAAGAGATCATTAGTAACGATAAAAATAATATTGGTCTATAAATATTAATAAATACGTTCAAATTCTTTTGAAATGATACTAACTCTTTCAGGGATGAATTATTTATTTTTTCAGGTAAACGTGTAATTCTTTATTTTGGTTTTTCATTAAAATACACCCTAGGTGCATTCGTCCTGCGTTCGACGAGTAAACACTTCATTTTTTCATTGTATTGCACGCGAAACGAGAGATTTTTCAAACTAAATTCCACAGTTAACCGACTAATTAAAAGACGGACAGTACTTTCCAGTAGATGCAAAGTATCTCTCAAGTTTGATCTCGAATGCCAAGATACAACGAGTAGTGAACACTCGCTCGGTCCGAAAGATTCGAAAGCAATCTGTTGCGGTGTATTCAGGTAGAAGTCCCTTATTCACCCGTTTCTACTCTTGATCGGGCATTATACACCTGGATCTGGTAGATCGGACAGAAGCTAAAGTGGAGGCAAGAGGACAATCTGATCGTAGCCGGAATAGCGTCAAAGCGCTATTATCGCCGATAGAAGCCGTTCTGGATTCTGCTAATTCCAGGAATTACGGCAGCAGCCTTCGACATGCACGCGATGCCAGTTACTGCGAGGTGCAGCATCTCTGGCACGGACAGAGCCCCGTTGTGGTGCACTTCGAGGAAACTTAACTCGACGCTGCACTTCGAGGAGGGTTGGAGCCTGGCTTCCTCCTCCTCTCCGTGCTGTATGCGCGGAGACTGCGCATCTGCTCTTGTTACAACTGAATGGCCCATTGCTCTTACACGAGTTTCGTACAGTAATCTACCGAAATTCTCCGAAGTTAATGTTGCTCCGGCCACCATAACGCTAGGCAATAATTAATTTTGATAATGGTTACCGCGCCACGCTGATGAAAGTTTCTGAACGATCGTGGTTGAAATGCGGCCGTGATTAAACCGATCTTTATGCAAATCCACGTTTTTACGGGCTAACTAATGATGTACGAGCAGTCGTATTCGTGCACTTTCCGCATTATAAGTTTAAGGGGCTCGTTTTATTTAAAAGGTGGAAGAGGTAATTTCTTAGTGCGTTTTTCTATCTGCGTTTTATCGGAAGTGAAACTGATTTTCATTTGAGAAGTTATAGGTTACAAAGGTTTGAAGGACTTTTGGTGTCACTGACAATTTGAAAGTGTCTAGCGCGCTTGTGTTATATTTTTTTTACTTGGATTTTAACAATTTCTCAATCGTTCGTGTTGGAAAATTAACACTGGAACTGCTGTTCCAGTTAAAATGACTAATTTCGATTTTTTTGTTTCGCAATTCTTGATATCTTAAAAGGATTAAGTATTCGAAATCATTTTGAAAGTAAATAGTTTCCCTTAAATACTATAATCAATGTCTGAAGAAACTGAAAATAATCTATTGCTACAATTTTTATAGGGATTACATATTAATTGTATTAATTGCTTGATTGTTCTAATGATAAAAAAACATGAAACGCTACATAAGTTCTTCTTCTATATACCTATTCAATTCCTTTAACACTAAATAAAGTGTTTTTGATTTTAATCAAATTCGCGCTAAATTAGTTTATTTTTGTCCTTTATACGAAACTGTTGCAAATAATTTTCAATTTTGTAACGAAAAATTGCACGCGGAAGTATGAGATATATATTTACAGGCAATCCATATAATGTAGAAATCAATATTAGTTTGATGCGTGGAAAACTAGCTCCAAAAGAAAATTATTCAATGAATTGACCTCCAATGTAGTTAGGGTGCATTTACATGAAACTGTCACTGATTTTTTTATATGAGAGCAAAGATGTCTAGAATTGCTACAATTAGGTAATAACGACGAATAATTTGGCATTCGTAAAATATGTATGTAACATTAAAAGTGGAGATATATAACATGTAACCAAGATCTAGCCAAGATCTAGCCAGGGCACCTCTAAACTAGAAATCTCTATTAATACTTTCATATTGACCCTACATGAGGCAAACTCATTTACTACTTTTACAAGATCTTTCCTCTTTAGTCCTATCAACACTTTTTATCCCTCCTTTCTTTCTTCTTTTTCCATTTCTATGATATCTGGATCTGTCGTCTATACTCTTTTAGTAATCTCTTCCAAAACTTCTCTCAATATCCTTCGGTTATCTACGTTCCACTGGTTCAATAATGTCTCAATCCTCAACTTTTTATCAGAAGCTTTTTCCCTCCTTCTCTGGTCTTGTTACATTCCAAAATGTTACTTTTAGTCCTTCTTTCCCTCGTTTCGTCTGTTTTCTTTTCTTTTTGCGTCTTTATCTCATGTCTCTGCTTTTCACTCTCTAAATTTCGATTTCCTGTCTTATTTTCTGTCACTCTTACCTAACCTTCCCTTGGGCGTTTCTCAACACTTCTTCTTTCTGCACCAGATTTCCACCATTCTTTTTTCATTCATACCCTTCATTATGCCAGCTTCATCCAATTTCCTTTCCTTCTTTCTTCGCTTATTTTTTTTTTTAAAACAAGCTGCATTTGTTCTACTTCCTCATCATCTCATCTTTTCTTTACCTTCCTTTTAAGATATTATCTGTCTATAAGACTGGGTCTACCTCACATTCGGCTTTAAGCGTTAATAACACAGTCGAGTACAACGAACGCATTTTTTAATATAGTTAGTTATTCAGATTGTTCCTTTAAATAGATGGTAATACTTAGTATTTCTACCTATCATCTATCTAAATATGTAAATAATAAATTATCTACTTAATTTATTTTAATATAACATCGAAAATTTTCAGTGATCTATCTCTTAGACAGTGCTGGTCTGTTAAGATGCGAAAACGTATCAGATTATTAAGGATTAACTTTATTATCACTGTTGTATACCTTTTCGTTTCTCGATTTACATTGATTTCTTTCATGTTTTTTATTTCTACTTTTTGAATCTAATTTACCTATCATTAAATTTCCTACATTGGCTTTTAGTCTTTCCTTTCTATTTTGCAATTATAGATGAGTACATCAAAATGAATACATACGTTGTATAACATATATAATTTAATCGAATTTTATTTGTTAAAAATTAGTTTCTAAAATAGTTAACTCGTTTGATATCCTTAACTCAATGATCGATCACGAAGTGTGTAAGAAATGTCAGAAACTTTGGCGTCATAAAAAATTCTAGAAGAAAATGAAGGAAAACTGATCCTTGAATTTAACAAGAGAGGTTCGCCAGATGTTAAATTACTTTTGAATAATGGTTGAAAGTTATAAGACTCGACCTCCTAAGAAATGAGATAAATGTCATTCGCTGAGAAAATTCAGTATCGACCAGAAAAATGGCGGCAAAGTTCGTTATGCGATACTCTAAAAATTAATATAAATAACTTTCTTTTTATAACCCTTTGAAATCTTTATTTCTCTTTTTAGATCTAGTTAAAATAATTGCCGATAAAACGAAAAACATGAACTTGGTGTCAATGGTTTAAAAATTTAAGAATGTTTTGTTCAAGTTAATTTATATATTATGTAGTTTTTATTTAATTTATATTGTAATAGTGTTACTATAGTATTATTTTGAATGTGTCAGTATATTATTAAATTTGTAATATAACACAACGCAATTACCCATATACCTTCTTTGATGTTACATAATTGAACATCACATTTTTAATAACATATTAATTTGTCTAACTCATTAAATAGAATCTAGATACTTATATTCTATACAGAAATTTATTGTTAGCCATTTATTATGAAGAACAATATGTCTAATTTACAAAAAACATGTGCCCAAGTTTATCAATACAAAAATTGACTAGATTTTGGTAACAAAACTAAACTTTCCATGAAAAATATTGGAAAACCTGAATACAAATATTTTCTCGAAGTTCAGAGATACATACAGAATAAACTACAAATTATTCCAATAATTCGTAATAAAAACAAAGTTTGAGTTATTAACGTGTTCGGTATTAGACGCAAATTTCAAGCATAACGTCACCGACGTTAAGGCTTTAATATTTGTATGGGAAACGAGCGCGAAGCCACGCTACTCAACTACTATGAAATTGTTCGGAATCGTTCGTTTGTCGGCATTTAATTAAGTTACCGCACTTTCGGAGCGGAATTTCGGTGGTTCGTCGCGAACGACCGGCGAACGCCAGTAAAATTCGCGTTTTCACGCGCAACAAATTGCAAATTATACCAGGCTCATTATGATTCATGGGATATTCCCTAAGCGGCGAGGTACACGACGGTTGTCCGCGCTTCCGCATCCACGACGCCCGTGAGTACCTTCGCTCGTTCCGGAACCACGGAAACATCGGAACCCTTTCACATTCCGCGTTCATTATAATTCGTTGCCTTGCGGGACTAACACGTTGTAAATTTGCCAATGAATTCTCGTCACTCACGCAAATGATCTGTCTCTGGCTAGTTTAACCCTTCCGTAACAGCAATACGTTTCTTTCCAAGTGGTTCGTTTATTTACTTTTAATAGAATCACGCGGTGTAATATGAATTGTTTAATAAACAATTATATGAATGTACAGATTGAATTAACAGAACAGAATAACACGACATACAAACATAAATCTATAAAATATTATACAAAACATACGGAAATCGTACACACGCTAAATTCACTGTCAATATTTTACATCGATTATATTATCATTCGTCCAACAATTTTGTTATTGATAAAACAAAGTGTGTTTTAAATAAACTTTATTTAATTCATTTATTCTTATCACTGGGTGATATTAATTTAATACATAACGTATATTTTGAATATTTCTAATAGTTATTGTATTATAAATGAAATTTCGTGTAAAGTTGATTACAATTAATTTGTCTCTTATTGTACTGAACGGAATATGAATCTAATAAAATTACTGAGATATTGTCGGAAATTTGAAAGCAATTATATTTTTTAGTTCAACAAACAGATATTTATTACTATTTTGAAAGCGAATGCTTGTAAAAAGAAGTTCATTGTGTTTGTTGTACAATTTTTTGATGATGAAAGAATTTTCTTACGGAAAGGTGGTAGAATTTAAATGAAAAATTTTTTAAGAAAATAACAAGTACTTCTAGATAAGACTAAAACTAAATGAGAATACTCATATAATCACCAAAATAGTTATTAAAATTGAAATTAAATTTAATAGAGTTGTTACTTGTAGTCCATGTCTACATACATGTATACATTTACATACATGTACATATTATGACAATGTTATTACACATTGACATAGATAATGAAAAATAAGAAATAATCCAGAAACAAATGTACATAAAAATATTTTAAAAACATTTACTGTGTTTAGTTCAGGAATAACATACGTAATAATATAAACTAATACATAGAACTAGTCCCAAATAAAAATTATGAATAAACTTTTTGAGTTATTCATATTTATCATTTCAGTTTCAATCAAATTATAACTTATATGATTGAAACAATGCGTAGCTGTAATTATGTATTAAAATTTAATAGCACCGTAACAGCTTTTCCAGTAAAATACGCAACAGTTAATATTAATTAGGTGATATCGATAATTTAAGGGACTCAATAATAACAAGAAATCAATACCTGCGAGTACACTGTAATTAATTACGCTTTTTCAATGCCAAAGAAAGCCGTATTGAATTATTATCCACAATACAGGTACATCATACCGTTATTATGGAGCACATATTCAATAATACTAATTGCTTAATATTGATGTGTTACGATAGTAGATACTGCAATGTGTTATCATAAAAATTGTTTCTATAGTATTGGAAGCTCATTAAATAAAATTTTCATGAATATCACGTTTGGTATATTCTTCTGAATATTCATAACATAACAAATTAAATATTTGAAAGCACATGTGCATCACATGTACATTTTTTCGTATCCTGCAATCTTATAAAATGACAATGAATAAAGAAGTTTTATTTCATTTTACTTAACGAAAAGTTACGTTTCTTAGTACGAAAAATATAATCAGCATTCATCAATAAAATAACAAAAAACAATCGAATATAATGATAAAGAAGCATAGTGAAGTAGAAAATTAAGATTAAAACACCAGATGTTGTTTCGTTTCTAATACTTTACATACACACATGCATTACAAAATAATTAATTAATTATAAATTAAAATATATTATAGAATGTAACTTAACGAAACAATATTTAACAGGGTCAACAAAAAATTATTCTAACATGAAATTTCCTGATTTCTATTATTAAACTACTGTTTTCTTATTTTATTTACATTGTGTCTAATAACTGTTCAAATACTTCGTAATTAACAATTAAGTATAAAAAAAAACTTACTTATACATCTTCATACACACTGTCAATCAAAAGTTTGAGACTACTTATATTTTTGATGACACATGTTGCAAAATATTTATACAAGTATATTATATTTTTCATTTTTTCAAAGTTTTTATATTTAACTAACACATATATGTAAGTATGTGTAAACATATCTGGTGGCTACTTTTATTCAACATCAGTTATCTTATAAATTATAATTATTTTCTTATAGTTTGGAAGCTCCGATCATCGGTGACTGCCGTGGTGGTCAACGTGCTGACCTGTTAACTGTGGAATTTAGTTTGAAAAATCTCTCGTTCTGCGCGCAATAAAATTAAAAAATGAAGTGTGTACTCGTTAAACGTTTGACGAATATATTCCATTATTAAATATACACATTTTCAAGTAAAAGTTATTTTCACCAGCACTGTATCTTCGTAGAAGCAACCTTTGACGATACGTGTCATTTAATATTAATATCAAATTCATTTATCTCGCGAAGAAATTGCTGTCGCCGTATATCAACTGTAAATAAATTCCTTCACCGTATCGAATGGAATCTACCGAATGTGCCGAGTTGAAAAGACGGAATTTTTTAAAATGCTATCGTCGCGTGCATCAAGCGAAGCGTGTTTACTTTCAATACAGCCTCCCCTCATTTTAATCAACACTACTGGATCAACCTATTTGTACATCCACCGGAAATAACACGGTGACATAGTTTCCTGTTCTTTTTAGCTCTGTCTTTTCTCGGCGTGGCGCGCACCGGTTGTCGCGATGGAGGAACTCCGATGAAAATATTTCGACGCGCTCGGATCGAACGTACGTAAATCGCCTTTCGTAATTCGGTGCGATAGTACGGGGCTCATAAATCCCATAAACGATGATATACTGCCGTCGAACGCGATCGTGTACCGAACGCACAACGGCCGTATCTGCATGTCGGAACAGAAAAAGGCGATCAATGCTTTAAGCCTCCGAATGGAAAGAGAATAAGCACTGAAGTTCGCCGACACGATGTTGTGACGTTAAAGGGTGGAGGCAGAACGACTCCCCGTAGCATCTGTATCGAGCAATTTCGACCGTTGTGTCTCTTTTGTGTAACGTTTCAAAGGGTTTCCTGTTAAAAAATGATGTTAATCATTTAACCAGTTCTCAGCACATTTTTACGCAAAAACATATGGATATGTATTGAATGATTCCTGATGTTTCTCTTATCTTAATAATAATGGTTTAATTTCACGTTTACTTTTTCTGCATAGATTTTAGATAAAGACTGGCTTACGACATAAAACATCTTGTAATTTCTAAACTAATGGTGTTTAGCCAATTGACAGCATTTGACGAGTATACACGTCATCTTAAAGCTTGAAATGATACTAATTGTTTCAACGATGAATTCTTTATTCCTTCAAGTAAACATGTAATTCTCCTTTGGTTTGGTTTGCTTTTTCATGAAAATATAGCGCAGGTACATTTATATTATGTTTGACGAGTACACACTTCATCTTTTGATTTAATTGAGCGCCGAACGAGAGGTTTTTTAAACTAAATGCCACAGTTAACAGGTTAGCACGTTGACCGCCACAGCATAGTTTAATAAGTCATTACTTGACATCTACGAAACAAATTAAAGTAAACTCGAAACATTATATTCCACAAAAATATAATCGAATCAAAACTTTTCTATATAACACGCTATTATTGCATAATCCGAAACAAAAGAAACATGACTAAAACAGTAATTCCGTTCGAATTTCCAATGTAATGTCAAATATTCCAACAGCGGTCAAAATAAAATACACAAACTATAAATTCTATCTAAATTTTCAATCGACAACAATAAACAACGCGTAAAACTCGAACTACAAAAGTATCGTTGACCGACTACCAACATAACTAATATAAACTGCCACGAGAGCCGCTCGGAAGTTACAGTAACCTTTCACTAGCCTAACCCGGGTTACAGCTCGAATTAGACAGTGGTCAGGATCCTCTATTATTCCGTCCCAGCCGACCAGTCTAGCAAGGCAGGGTAAAGGGGTCGCGGGCAAAAAACCAGGCGAACCTGACGTGTTTACCGGAACACGGATAAAGTGGCCTTAATCCGGAACTGGTCCAGGAAGGCGACGTGCACGGCGGACAGGGTAGTAGATGGAGAGAACCATAAAAAACGCAGGCGAGAACGTGGCCCCGGTACGCAAGCCGAAAAGAGCAACAGTAGCAATGGTGTAACAAAAGGGTGAATCGAGGGATCGGAACCGTGCAAGAAGAAGAGGAGCACACGCGGCTGGAAAGAAAGATGAGTAGTTGGTAACCCGTATAAAGAAGAGCGCGAGGGGCAAATCCAGGGGAAAGGTAGAGATGGAGGTTTATGATACTTCACCAAAGCTGGCCGTATCGATCGCCGAATAAAGCCGCGGCTCGCCGGCAGACCTATATTTCCCCTCGCCAGGCCCTGTTTGCTAGCCTGCCTACACAGTGTTTTGTGACGAGGATTTTGGCCGTTGGCCAAGCTCATTTCAAATGGACGTATTACATCATGAGTTTAGCGATTCAATGTTTTGTTGGTACATAACATCCCTTTGGAGCCGGCGCGCGCGCCACGCGGATGCACATCGTCCTCGGCGTACACCGGGGCCGACGTGTACACACACCTTGCGTAGAGCTGGATCCATATGTCGGTTTATTTGGTTAGGATACTGTCTTGGAAGACAGATGACTGTACGAGCTGCGCTTAACGGCGGACGCGGACGCCCGTCAGCTTACCCGTTTTCTTCGACTGGATTTAGCGATCGATTGCTTTCGGGGACGGAAAAAGCGTGTTTTGTAATTTTGGGAATGTTTTTAACCCCTTGCCTTGCAGTAACGTGTGAGGTTCGTGATAAAGATTTTAAACGGAACGAACATAAATATTACTCAATTCTCGTGAATTCGAATGATGTATTTTTCCGTTATCATTTATTATATTTTATAGCAAAAGTGGATATAGAATATACACAGAATTTTTCTCTTTTCTCGGTAAATTATTAATGTTGTTGCATCGATCACAGTTGAGAAATAGATCATTGGGCGAGGGGTTAATATTAGTGATGGTGGATATGTTAGGCCACGTGTGTTCTAGGTATATTGAATTCGTGAAAGTAGTTACTAGGGAACATTTTAGAACAATAAAGTTGTGAACTTTTTATCAATTTTTTAATTCATCGTTATATTCGTTTTTGACTCATCTGCATTCATACAAAGTAATCTTCTAGCTGGCTTGTTTTCGTTTTGATATAAAACAATAAAATAAAATTACATTTATGGCTCACTGGATGGTGTAACTTTATCAAAATTAATATGAAAATACTCGTACGTGCGAAACTTTTTGGTTTTTTATATATAAATATTGCAAGCAAACGATAAATGGACTGAAATAAAAATTATTTTAAAGTAATTGAGTTGTAATTTTAAATTGTTTTACGTTTTAAGTGTAAAATTAGTTTGAAATACTTAAATAATAAAAGGTCATAAATAACACATTTATAGACCTTGTATCAATTACTTTGTTCATTCAACACAATTTTATTAAAAAACACCTGATCAATATATTTCATTCTTTTTTCACTTCTTTTCTCTCTTTTTGATGCAACGATCTACCCTTTCCATACTTCCTTTGGATTCGTTTTCGCAATCACGAACTAGTTCCAGAGAAACGTAAACCTTCTATTCAATGGAACTTCAACCGAGTTTGATTTTCTTTCATCGTTGAAATGAAGCCGTCCATTTCGTTTTACTTATCATAAGTACTGGCCAGTATACTTTTGATCAAAAGAAACAAGCTAAACAATGAACTTTCCATCTAATTGGAAGATTTTAAGTTCGTAACTTCTTTTACTTAGAGCAAATGTCTATTTATATTTTTCATATTATTAACGTGATATATTTTAAAAACAATGAACCTAACGACTGATGATTTATTCAAATTTAAATTCTTACATATAGCTTAGTATAAAAAAAGAAAAACTACTCCTGTAAACTATAAAATATTCTACAGTTTTAATTAATTTTTAATTTTCTCACATACATATGATCTGTTTATAAAGAAATCTACGGTTACATGAAAATCATCAAATTATTTCTTTCAATTTCATAATACAACAAATACGTATTCTTATTTAACTATATGAACATGAATAATGTTATAAACAAATGTTTACATACGCGGTAAATAAAATTATAATAATATCCAGTATCAACAAAAATGATAAAACATCTACACTTAAAGAAATCGGATACAAATAAACTAAAAATAGGTACAAAAAGGGATATAAAAAATATACATTATAATGCTTGATATAAAGAAAAAGAAATAAAAGAACAAAGTACAAAGAATGAAGAAGAAACAAATTGTGTTAAGAGTGAACATATTGGTATATAACAAGAAAAATAAATGTTCAGGGCAGTGTTCAACATGTAGTTGTAACTGATGATATTAAATATAAGTCCAATAAATAAAACGATAGGTCGTTGGAACGATCCAGTTGATCCGGTGAAAAGAGAATTTACTCCTTTCTACTTTAACGGACGTGAGTATGTTTCTTTTCCAATACGCGAATTTGCCACAATATAAACAGACCCTTCGTTCGTTTGACTTCCTTTCCCTCTTCTCTTTCAATTACCCTCTCGTGCTTCCTGCTCATTCGTTCCTTTTCCGGTGAACCAGTTTCACGGTAATGGCATACATATCTAGTTCTTACTACAGACAAGGTTGGAGCTGACCCTTTTTCCATTTTATTCAGTGCGTGGGAAACAGTATTTATTTGATTTCGTTTCCTCAAGAACCTTGAGCGGATTTTGAATTTTCGCGGCTGGTCCCATATAATCGGTTCTATATTATATAGTTCGTGCATTTTATTATACACATATATCTACATATGTATTTTTATGCACTTTAATACATATTTAATGTAAATGTATGCTACTTATATAAAATTTAAATGGCACTCTTAGCATATGTTCAAAGTATCCTGTAGCTGACAGTAGAAATATAATCTGTGTTCACAATCGAACTTCTTTTAATCATTAAATTATATATTTGAAATTGTAAAAAATGTTTTAGATTATAAATTTAGGACTATAAATTAGGTTTTTTTCATAATTGGATAGCAATTTTCAATTAATTTTATTCGTAAACGTGCGAATTATTTCAGCCAGTAACAAGTAATGGTAATACTTTAATATATTTGAAATTATTGCATTTTTATATTTTAAAGAAAAAATTTGTAGTGTGAATACATATATATATAATTTAAACGAGAAAAGCTGATCATTGTGAAATTTCGTATATATTTAAACCGTTATGTATTTCATTTTGTAAATAAGAAATATTTTCGTAGGCATGTTATATTTAACATATTTGTATTACTTTTGGCGAAACAAGAGTTAGACAGTGGACACTGATTTTAAATTCATACTATTCTATGTTTACGGCAAACTTAAATTAATGCGTATACTATCAAAAACCAATCACTTTTTCTCGCGTAAAATGTATGAAAAATAAAATATATTTATTTCAAATAATTATTAATTTAAAAGATCACATTGTTTTTTAGAAATTGTGTTTTCTAAAATATTGTCGTAATTATAATAAGAAATAATTGTTGCCAGTGTTGCATTAACAGAAATACATAAAAAAAACCGAATAGTTCACGGAATGTTAATGTAAGAATAATCGAAGTACAGTGCAACGGTTAAAACCGATAACTCGCATAATCCTTTTTAGAGCGTGATAAAACGATTTTTAACACGCGGATCCACGAGAATAAACATTAGCTAAGCCATTTAATAAATGCGCAGCTCTTTTCCGCGGTTGTTCAGTAGTGAAGCGTCCTCGACGAATCAGCGAACGTTAATGGGTTAAGAATGAGCCCCGGACTCGTGTCGGTCCGTTTCTATCCGCCGCGCCGTTTCATATTCGACTTCTAATGGGCTTTCGAAGCCGCGCCGGTATCGGAGATCCATCGATCGTCCCGTTTCGCCGATACACGGCGAGCACACGCGATCTGAATTCAATCCCGTTCGATGCATGTCTTTGCGGTTGTCGTGCACGACCCTCTACAGTGCATGTGCATTCGTGTGTACCTTGTTATATGAGGTGCTCTAAATTTTTTCTATGAAAAGATGCCATAACAATATTCTATTAGAAAACATAGAGAGCTTCATGTAAACAGAATTATAAGAAAAATGTAACATACGATGGATAGTTCTTTTTAGTTTTCATGAAAAGTTGAAATATATTGATGATATTTATGTCAGTACCATATTAGTATATTCCCTCTCGATAAATTGTCATACACATATATGATACTGCATAAAATACCCTTTAATATTTAAAGAAAGAGTTTGTCTATATGTTGCATGTTTTTTATGAAACAATTGAAAGCTATGAAAAATTGTATTTAAAATGTGTTTCATTTTTTATCGTATCGTTTAGTGCATTACAATTCTTTGGGTTAATTCCTGGAGCTAGTTTTCAATTTTTACTAATTTTAACTGTTTTAAATTGTTTCAAATAATATAATTGTTATTTTAAAATTAATAATCAATTAAATTATTAAACGTAGTTTCATATAACATAGATTAAATAAATATCGATTTGAATACTGTATGGAACAAACAATTTAGCCCAGAAGTATTTAATTTTTATATTTTAATTTTCTGACAAAGAATATTACTATTACTACAATTTTCTGGCACCATTTTACACAAAAGTTCTAAAACACCCTGCATTGACTGACACTCGTAGTCTGTTCGTATGGATTTTGCTCGAGATCGTCTGCGGATACATGCACGATCGACGCTATCCGAATAGTACCGTTGATACATGCCAATAATCTCTGATTATTATTGTACGTGTAATTGGCATATGAACAGAAATGTTGATCAACTCAATTGGAGAATAGTTCCTTTTGACAAGGCCCTTGTATTGTTTCCAGAAATTCAATAATGTTTCCATATGTAGGTTTGCATTCTGTAAAACGTTGACAATTGAAGTCGAATGGAGTTAGTAGGTCACTAATATCCATTTAGTGAAACTTCCAAACGTCTTATGTGGTCTATATGCAAATAATCTCAGGTACGCTATATATATATATATATATATATATATATATATATATAGAGTAGCTGCATGTGAAATACACGGTGCAACGACGGTAAGCAACGTGTGTTTCTCCTCTAATAATTTGCTAGAGAAAGTCGGAGTTTTCCGTGACAAGCCTATGTACTCGAAGACGTAGCATCCTTTTGCATTTGCAGTAATCAGTAATGCACGCGTCTCTCATTCCTTACCGGGAAATTTTCTACGTGAATGCAGGGAGCATTAGGGGCCATTAAGTCAGATGACACTCTTTATCCAGCTAGAAGCAATGAAAACTGTCAGGCGAGGTTCCTCAAAGATGAACTCTACTTTTCGCGTGTGTTGTGATACATTTTCTTCTAGGGAAACAAATAATTTTGTTTCTTTTATGTGCTCACGTCATAATTCTTTGGACAATCTTTATTCAAAGACAAGAATGATGAAAAGTCCAATTTTCAATGTTTTGACAAATCTATCTGAAATGATTATTCAACAACTATCTAATCTATATTGTCATATTTATTTATTATTATAACTAGAAAAACTACATTTTCAATGTTATTATTATATCTATAAATGGAACACAATTAAAATTTATACAATAGATAAGAGGAAAATACTTTTGAGTATTCTTTTTCCCAGATAAACCTAAATTTGAAATATTTCCTTAGGCGTTCTTAAATTTAAAACTACCATATAAGACACAGTGCAAAATCTAGAAACTAATATTAGTTCAAAATTTCTGTCAACTTTATCTTCTCAGTATGTTAATAATCAGTTCATTACTCAAAGTTATTAAAACAGTCTATTGAAGTTTGCAGTTGGATTTTCATATCCAGTTGTCAATTAAAAGCGTGAAAGCATGAAATAATTCAGTCGCCTGAGCCGAAATTAATCTGAGAATTATAGTTTGCTACGTAATAAAAATGCTATTAAGATCTTACTTAATCTGAAAATTATTTCACGACTTTTACGTATCCACGTTTAATATGAATCTTCTAGCAAATACTTTGATAATATTGGTACCGACGTAACTCGAGAAAGAAGATCATGATACCGTGATATCGGTACGTTGGACTGAATCAAAGTCAAAGTTATTCGGTAAATCAAACGACGATAGCCCGTCGTTTTCACGATAAAGTGATTCCGCCATTGTGTTCGGCTGTGCAAAGTATCACGTCAGATCGAACTTCAGTGGTAGTGAACCGTACAAGTTTTCTTTACAAAATCTCAATGCACCGTCGAATGTCCACTGATAAGGAAGGTGTAAGGAAACTTTTCAATTCGTTTGAAATGTTACTGGTAATGTGATTGTAATCTCGAACGGCACCGCAGCAGGGGAGAGCTCGGGTACGACCGGGTAGATGACTGTTTACGTAGATTCCTCCGTGCGAGCCTTATCAGTTTCACGCTGTTTGATGCACACGACGTAAAAGTATTGGATTGTCTGTGCTGATTTCTAGGTAAGGGAACCTTTATTGTAATTACTTTCTGAAGAAACCTTCAATATATTTTGTTGATCAAAAAATCCCGTCGTATTTTTAACACTGAAAATACTAGACGGATTAAAATGACTGATTACTGATTTCTTTTGTCTTTGTCTTTCTTTCCGCTCGATTTTTAAATGCATTAGGGATATATTAACGCTCTGCCAGTAATATGGACCTTGTATAGCCTGGCTCGATTTTTCATTGTTGTAAGTCTTGTAAAAATGTGAACAAATTCTGAGTAATTTAATTAACAAGTAAGACTTTAGACAAATTTTCATATCAGTTTGCATGAAAATTATAAATCGTGGTAAAATCGTGAAGAAATGAGTTTTACGACAAGCCTTTAATGGTTCATAAACTCTATGCTAATAAAATAGATGTATGTTAATACATCAAATAAATAAATATTCAGTATGTTAATAAAATACAGAGCAAGGTTCGTGAAGCTCTAAGAAATAGTAGGCACAGCTGCATAGATATTACGGGAAAGATAAATACATCTATTATGCAGGAACTACTATAGATACTAAGAAACGAAAGGAAGAGCAACCGTTACTTGATTTCAGTCATCATTTAACCAGCTCCTTTCAACGTCTCTTGTCCTTTCACCTTCGCATTACTCTTCTGACGTCTGATTCGATTTCATTTGATAGCAAGGAACCCTGTACTGACCTTTTCCCGGTGCTTTTAACGGCTCTGTCGAGGAATAACGCCGATCATACCATGAAAATTTAATTCAAACAGGAGCCATATATAATCATTAAAAAGATTGATGAGCTATGTACAGAATCGTTTTGTAGAGAAGAAGCAGAATTAACGGCTTGTACGTAAATTAAAAAAAGTATGTAAGTATGCTACGGAAAAATGCACATGTATTTTCATTTCAAGAAATTAATTTCAGTTCGAAATTTCCTTCATCACTGGAACTGCACAAAATAGATTTCAAACTGCTTGATGTACTTCTTAATAATCAACAATATTTGTGTTAAAATTGTTTTCAGGTGTAAAGTCCCTCGTATGATATTTCGATTCTACGAGATAAAGGAAACACTCTGTATATTAATTCAAGATATAAAAATAGTACATTTCATAGCTAATAAAATGCGTAAGGGAAAAGAAAAGAATATGTTAATCTAATTCAACTTTTTGGTTAATTTTTCGTTCAAGTTGACGTATTAGATTGGTCAACAAATTTTATTGCATTTCTCATGGAAATTTAGAAATAATTTTGACTTTATTTAATTGTATTTCATTAAATTATGCTGTATCTAATTTATTTAACAATTTTTCCTATATTTGAAAATAACTAAATCAATTGGTTTAAATTAATTAGTTTTCACGTATTTGTAATTTCTTAAGACCTTCCTAAAGAATAAAGTGAAATAGAATTTAATTCCTTTCTACGCTGTTTTTAATTTGTTGGAATTATTAATACAAAAAAGCAGCTTTATTTTATTTAATAATATTAATATAAAGTTTTTTTTTTTTGTTGACAGCATATTGTTTTGTCGTAATTAGTATATCATTAGATTACAGGTGTTTATATAAATATATACTTTTATATTCAAGTACGCAAAATATAAAATAAGTTAAATCTCTTGTATTCATCATTTTAACAAGTACTGTACTATTTGCAATTACAGCGAGGTGGTACGCAAGAAATGAAAGCTTGATTAACTGATTGTATTTAATACTACTGCACTCAGTGATTTTAAATTCAATTATAATAAAAAAGTTGAAGTCTTTACAGTGAACTGAACAACGTGAATATTAATAATTTTAATATCTGCTTGGATAAAAGTATATTCATTGAAAACAGTCATAATACGGGGAATTTTATTACAGCATTTCAATTTGATTGAAAATGAAAATACCTTTATCCCATTTTAAAATATTTATTAGAACATGTTTATTTAAAAGTTTTAGTTTGCGAACGACAATACGTCATCCTTTTTGGTACCAATGATATGTAAACATAGAAAAATACTTCACCATCCATTAGCATTGGTCTGCTGTTTCAATCGTCACATTTGTGTCAGACAATTTCATTCATTCTACGTGTATATTTTGTTGTGCGTTGAATTACTGTCTCAGTTACCATAGCGACTACCCTAGCTGAAATTCTGAAACTCTGTCAACACGTTCGTTCGATTTTTAGGTAGCATCGAGCTAAATGCTACTTTCATGTAAAATAAAATCCTATTAGCCGTTGACTCTGCTTTCATTGCAATTCCTCGAATATCCATTTCGTTGTCGGCGTGCCTCTCGTACAATGTACAAAAATTTAAAATAGAAAAATCGTTTGTACATAAATATTCAATTCCGTAATAAAACTAAATACTTGATACTATTAAACATTATTTGGATATTTCTTATCTCTTCTTATATAATCTATTTAATAAATTACATTAGAGTGATAAATTGTGGCAAATTATTATTATCGATTAAAGTACACCAATAATCTTTAGGTATCTGGTTTTGTTTTTTTCACGGTACGTCACTGTCCGTACTCGTACCGACCTACCTCACGCGTACCATTATTATTTTTGTTGTTCTGAGAGGACTTTAATTATTAATAACTCGGGAAACATGATTTTTGCGTCATTTAGAATTTAATTGGTTGGAATCCTGTTGAAATATTTACTATACATAAGCAAATCCTGTACAATTAATCCATGTTAAATCATTACTTTTCATTGACTTTGTTCTGTTCAAAGAAATGTAAAGTTAGTCTTTGTGTATATCTAAGTATTATTTAATAATTATGATATTTAATAATTATTTAATAATATGACATAAAAGTTATTAGTCCATTTATAATTGATTAAAATGTCAAATAAAAGAAATATATTTTTGTAAATACATAATACATAAATAAAAATTCCTGTGCATAGAAAGAATTACTGTGATATTAATATAAGTATTGTAATTTACTATATTCTGGAAATTATAATACAATATTTCCCAGTTCACATATTTCTTTATTTAATGTACTAATGTTATTTGTTAAAATCATGCGAGAGATTTCATTTCAACAATGCAGCAGTTATAATTAGACTAAAAAGAGTATATATCAAATCAAGTCACTGTGAATTAATTTGGAAAAGCGAAAATTTCAGATAAATTAATTTTCTTCAGTAAAAGTTTTCATGTTTAATATTTTAAAAATGAAATATATTAAGGTATTTATCTCGTAACATGCCGCATGAAATTTCACGTATATAATTAATAAATATTAAACAATTAAATTAATAGTATGATTGGTCTTAAAGGGTGAACCACAGGCTTCCAATATTTCTCAAGATTTATAGAATTTCTTTACAAAGAATTTTCAAATTATTTTGCTTCATATATATTATCAATTATTAGTCTAAACCTCGTATCAGTTGTTTTCAAACTTTCTAACTAAAATACTCAAATCGATTAACCGTTAGAGCAGAAATACTTTTGACTGTTTCTCAATGTTTATTCGATACTTTCGAAACTTAACTTTTTTTAGACTCTTTTTTCACTCATCAATTTTACAGTCCCACGTATCCTACCCGTCTCTCGATGCTCGTTTCCCGAACTCTGTTCATCGACAGAAGGGAATAGCAGACGGTGAAGTGAATTTGCCAAAGGAAGTCACTTACCCCATGCTACATTAGAGAAAACTTCCCGGCTTTTTTTTTATACACTGACAAATGGGACTCGCGTTTTACCTTGCTATTTACTTCGCGACATGTTTGACATTTGAGAAATGCTACACCAATATCTGTTTTTCGTTGAAGTGTTCAATGAACAAGAACCTAAATTTGTTTCGTGGTTTTTAGACAATTTACAAATTAATTGATATTTTTAGCTTATTGCGCATTTTTATTACTTTTACGTAATTAATGGACATCAAAAGTCTAATATCTGACACATGAGCGTATGTTTTTTAACGATATAATAAGTATTGAAAATAAAAATAGACAAAGAAGTGTAACGAAAGTTGATGAAGACTAGAAGTCAATTAAATAAGAAACAGTCTTACTTAAGAAAATTCTTACGTTATGTGCTGTTGTACTTCAGTAATGAATAAAATACAGTTATGTAGTTACCAAAGTATAATATTATGCTACATAAACAGCACATATTATTTATGTACATATACTTTGTTGTATTGATTGTATTTCAATGATATTCATTTCCATCTTTTTATAATACTAAATTGTGCTATATAAAAATGTCCTTCATAGATCACAAGTCGATAAGTTTATTACGTAGAAATAATGAGAACATTAAGTTTGTGAGGTGTGCTATCTTTTTGTCGCAGAATGTTCGTGGACACGCACTTTAGTGATAAAGGTTTCGTTCGCATGATCGACATTCAGTAACCGAAATCTTCATATCTTTAATGATTTATTCCTCAATAATAAAAATAGAGCTTATATTTTTACTGTATGAAATAGTATTAGGTGTCATTCTTTGAAATTTAAGAAAGTTTGATTAAAACATTAGAATTACAATTCGCAATTGCCTTCACACGAATATACATATAAATCAAAATTCCTTTCCATATCATTAGGTACACAAGTTATTAATTAAAACTAATTACAATGATATATGTAAAATCGTTATAGTCCTTTCACGTATATTTTCATTTTACACTTTAAATCGTTAAAATTTTCCACATACCAACTATAGTGCAAATAAGAGAAATAAAACATCTACCTGTAATTTACGGAAATGAAATTAAACTTGTTAGTTCATGATATTTCCACTGACAAAAAATTACTCTTGGTGTATCGCAATTTCGCAAGAAAACTGTCACAGAAAAGAAACACTCTGTTACATTTCTTAATTAATTAACTAATTTTACTTGAAATATTACTCTTCAGCTTCTGATATTTTCTTTGATAATACATCTGTGTATACAGTAGGTATTTCACGTAATTGAATGAATACGAGAAATTTTGTACCTACAATGATTATGTTTGCAGAAGCTCAATATTACAGTCCTCTGAAAATTTGATTACGTCATTAAAGCTACCAGACGTATTATAGATAGGCGAAGATCGTCATTGTACTCTATCCAGTAATACATAGTATTCTAAAATTGTCATTGTAATTCAGCTGACATCGATCTAACAGTTATGTTTGTGCATTAACAAACTGACACTTGATCGCAATTCGAAACGACCGCCATATCAAAATCAAGCCTTGTTAGTGACGACAGTGATAGATTATATTTAACATGATTAACGATTAACAATTACAACTGAAACATTTGGTTGTCATCCGCAATGTACGATTAAATTTTTTATTCAACGACCCTATAATTGAAGGAAATGTGTGGCTGTTAATTGAATGGACAAGGACATTAGTTATTTCAATAGTTAATAGAATTAATGACTAACTATTGGGCTATTGAATATGTTCAATATTTAGTACAATTTAAAAATGTTTCTAAATTTAAATTATTATTATTAAATATATGCATTTATTATTCAAATATTTTGGGGATTACTATTGTATAGAATCAATATATAATCACTATACTTTATATATGAATTTTATTCAAATATAAAGTAAAAATGTAGTCAGTTAGCGATTAATATCTTCAATTAACCATTGATGAATAATTGTCGATAATTGTCAAAAAACCGCAATTAAGTTCTTTTAATAATAATCATTAATCGATCTGAATGGAATGAAAAATTTTAATCGTTTGGTGACCAACACTGAGTGACTGCAATCCCTTGACCCCCGAATTGCACGGAATTAGATTACACATCGCCATCGGGGAAAAGGTCACCGCCAGAATCCAATTTACCCTTATCGCAGCGTGGAATGCACATCGATATTTTCAAATCACAATTTCGAAACTAAAGCTGCGAATTTTACGGGACTGCAATTACGATTCTAATTGTAAATTAAAGTGCTCCTGGTAAATCGACGGTATTTACAGCTTTTAAATCTACTTTTCCGGGGAATTGTCGTACTTTTTCGTAATTTTATGCTTACCGCGTTACCGCGGAACAACGTCCTTTGACAACGATAACGTTTCATATAATTCCATTTGAATTACGACTGCGTGGAGCGTGTTTAGCAAACCCTATGTTAAAGATCCGACTGGCGCATTTACATGAATAACCTTTACTCGTATAATTCGAAAGCGAAACCCTTCACTTATCTCATCGAACGTTTATTATACAAAAACGAAAATTATTGGATATTCTTCGTTACTTAGAATTATATATGAAATGCAAACACTTGTGTGTTATATTCGCAAGCGGAAAAACGTTATCTTGTATACCACATTCTTTTTCAAATATCATTTCATCGAAACACGTAGAGTCTGAATTAATATGAGCGATACTAATTAATTAACGCACTTATTCCTGTTGCGATGAGATTTCAGTGCATACGTACAGTATATCTCTTTGGAGAATTAATGTTTCATTCGATATTAACACTAATGATAGAAATAGATTAATTTATGAATACAAATAATAGTGATATAATTAAACAGAAGAATTAATGATAATTACTGATTATGATAAATATTTTAATAATTGGAAGGTCTGAAAATTGATTAATCCAAACGAAAATTAACAATGTAAGATTGATAAATATGTAGGTTTTATGTTCGACAATTTATTCGTTGCATATCGTATTCTATTTCAAAAAATTGTAAAAACTGCTCACTAAAAAAGATAATGTCAGTTTATATCATCATCGTTAATCTTATTGTCTTATGCAGTTATTTGCAAATATAAATTTTTCTTAAGCTCTTTTCTACGCTCGTAATAATTGCGAATGTAATAATGGAAAATTATTATTTTTACTACTATACGTTATGAGTAAGAAACTTTTAATACACCAGTTCCATTGTTCCAAATGTTTTGACCACCAGCATCTTTTAATTATGAATACTTTCACACTAATTCCATTCTGACGTTCGTACAAAATATTTTCCGCAATTCTGACATACCTTAGCATTCAGAATTGCATATAAAACAAACTACATTATTAAACTCAGAATTCCATTATTCCTAACGCACCATTACCTGTATAAACCATGGACCACGCGAACTGTATCGTACAAATGCGTTCCGTTATTGTAGATACATCTATATGGTTTTTATAGAAGTTAGAGGCAACTAGTTGTAAGATCACCTAGTATTTATTTAATAAAAAGAAGCCAAAAAAAGTTAATAAACGTGGATTCAAAAACAAATAATTTCAGAGTTGCAAGATATTTTTATTTCAATCAATATTTTAACATATTAAATGATTCCTGATATTTCCCTTCTCTTAATAATAATGGTTTATTTTCGTGTTTACTTTTTTTCGTACAGGTTTTATACAAAGACAAGCTTCGTGCAGAAGACATCTTATAACTTCTAAACTAATGGTTTTTAATCAGTTAACTGCAATTGACGAGTATACACATCATCTTGACACTCGAAATGATACCAATTTTTTTAACGAGGAATTATTTATTTCTTCAGATAAACATGTAATTCTTCTTCGTTTTGCTTCAGTTCTTCGCAAAAATATATGTTATAGGTGCATTTGCCTGGCATCTGACGAATATACACTTTATTCTTCGATTTTATTGCGGGTACAATATCTGAAACTAAATTCCACGGTTAACAGATTAACATTAAAACTACCAGATGGGTTAATTAACGACCCATTTCCGATTTCTTCATTTCGCAGTTATTAAAAAGACAACAAATGTTTCCCTGAAAAAATATTAAAGAATTCGATTTCGCAATACGCAAACTGAGTTGTAAATCAGTTAAAGTTTTAATAGATGCACTCTTGAAGTTTCTATAGAGAAATTTCAAAAAGTCAATTTACATGCTCGGTAGATTTGGTGTTAAACTATAGTCCTAAAATTAAACCATCTTTTACAACCAATCTGTATAGAATAATTGCTTGGACCACACTAAACTGTTGATCCATTCAATCGGACGTTCATCTCTATTCATTCTACAATTGAATAGTTACACAAGACAGACAATTTCAACGCACCGAAGAAAACGTTTTCGGTATTAACGAACGTACAAAAAAAAGAAGCGATTCCCTTTACACGATACATTCCACGTATTACGCGGCGAACGCACATACTCAAAACGATTACCGAAAAAACATTGAACGTCCCGAATAAACCGAACGGAGGCCGCTCGCCGTGTTCCGCGAAGCGTTAATGCACGATCCGCCTCTGAATTCCATAAAAATTACCGCGGGCTACGAATGACCTGCTAATTCACAGGTAAACGAAATAAAAAGCAAAAACCGAAAAAAAACCCTAGGTATTATCAGAAAATAAATTCAACGGTAGCAGGGGCGGCACGGGGTGCGGAGGTTAGATTTTCCAAATCCAACGGTGTGCGCAGCGACGGAATTAAATTATACATTCGCCATCAGAATCGAGTTTGGCCCGGCGTTGGGCGCGATGCATGCCGGCGTTTCTGTTTGTTTCGTTGATTTATGAAGCATGGCGGGGACACAAAACACAACAACTCCCGCGCTCGCCCATCCCAGCCACTACTATCCTCGGTAAAATAGAACAACGAGCCGGTGACGTCACGTGTAACCACGCCTACCAACGGCCCACCTTGCCCATCCACCACCACCCCCGAGCCCACCACCCTTCAACCCCCACCCACCGTTTCGTTCTCACAGCAGCCCTCCTCTCAACCCTTTGCTATAACGCCACCACCAATTCACTTTGTGCAGTTTTATGCATATTCATTCGGCGTCGTAATAGCCCCCGCCATTAATTCGAGCCGGTCCTACGGCGCGCTGGTACATGTAAATCCAATATGTCGCTTTCGTGTAACCGACTTGCTTGCCCTCGTCTCTCTAGCTCTGCCTACCTCGCCGCGCCGCCGCCCACCCCTTCCACCGGCGACCTATACCGGTATTCAAACTGCCTTAGCCACGATGCGAAACGAATCCGTTTAATAAATAAACCTGAAGACACTTTACATTTTATTGTTTGCTCGTTACTCGCTTAACCGCGGCTACCCGGTATCGTAACCGGTACCCTGTCGTGGGAAGGGGTGACTCGTTGCTTGTGGTACACTCCGCGATGAAATTGGTGATTGCACACCTTCAAGGTGTTTCGTAATGCGTGTGTGGTGTGTGTTGTGGAAGCTATACTTGGCGAGCTATAGAACGAAGTAATGGCAATATGGCGGACTCGTGTGTAACATACTACCCTGTAATTCGAATATAACTCGACGAAAAGATTGCAATTTTTCAAACGCGATGAATAGTCCTGTGTAGCGCGGAAAATAAGTATAACATTTTGAGCTATCTTTCAACTTATTGTTTAGAAACGCAATATGTATGTGTACACTTAATTGTTTATATATGCAGAGGAAAGCTAATAGAGGGATGTGAAAATTTATAAAAAGAATAAAATCCACATTTAAAAGTACAACGGAAAAATATGTTTATTCAACTATATGTTCGTTTAGTTTAGTGTTTTATTCTGTTTCTTTTGTAAACTGTTGTTTTTTTGTAAATTTGTACAACTTACTGTTATGTTATGTAAATATTTATATATAGCATTGTTCTATCGTTTCGTCGTAAAGTATTACATTAATACACATATCTCATGTACGAGTCAACTGATGCACGTAATCGCATTCACCAATTCATTCATTTGGCATTTGGTCAAGCTGCTTCGAATTTACTTCACATTTTGCATTGTTATTCGTCATAAAACCGTGAACATAATTAGAGCTCTGCATATACATTAGTCAATCATCCCGCAAGTAACACAGATATTTTAAGATTTTAGTTTCATATAACAGAACTCATCATAATTTGGATTTATTGTTTCATATCCAGAAAAGTCAATTGTTGTAAGCAACTGTTGCACGTTCTCTTTCCGTGTATTAAAAATAATGAAAACAAAAGATAAATTAAAAAAGTATTGCACGTTAAATTATGAAATTCTACGAAAGATTAGGATGAGCTTCTCGAAGATATAATATATCTTATACTGTTATTTATTATGTATAATTAAATCATAACCAATACAATTCCATAACTTTATCTCTTTGATGTAATATACAGTTACTTGATTTAATATCGAAAATGAAATTAGATCGAATTTTAGGGTCGAGAAAAATATTCGGACACATGACATTATACAACATTTATTTGCTATATACAAATACTTCTAAAAGTAATTATAATAATTTTAATACTTTATTGGATGTTGATATATACAAATAATCCTAGGTCGACAAACTTACCTTTAAAAGGTGGTAATGTGGTATAATAGATGCCCCATATTTTTTCGACCTCGGAATTCAATCTAATGTCAATAATAAAAAATAAATCAATTAATTTTATGGATCTATAAATTGAAGTATGTAATGAGAGTTGTTTATGATTTAATCAACACTGGCCAGAATACTACGTAACTATGTTTCAAGTAAGTAAATAGAACAATAATTCTACAAATTCCATGGTGTCCGAATATTAAATCGAGTATCTGTACATCCAGTTGATATTGATTCATTCTATATATAATTATTACCATCAACCTCCTTAAAAAAGACCATAACAGTCTTATTAATCATTTTCTTCGATGTCAACATTGACCCTTCTAATACCACTCAGCCAGAACAAAACTAAACTCAGGAAAAGAAGTAACAAAAGGAATAAAGCCTATTAACCGAGAAATTAGGTTTCCGGACCGTTTTGAGTCGCGCGGTCCTCCCCGTCCAGCGGTGCTCGTTACCTAAAACTAGCCCCCGAAGACGACGACGACAATCGGCGGCGACTTGGTCGACGTGTTCGACGAGCCAGGGTGGTCTGGAAAATTCAACGAAACAGCGAATCGATTTGGTCACGGAGCAGCTGGCCGGGGACAGAAGCAATCAGAAGTCAGAAGGAAGCAGCCGGGGAATGAGGCTGGTCCGTCGACAACGAAGAAGGGGGCAACGGGTTGAGTAGGTAGTCGAGGGGTAGCAGGAGTAGAGGATAGGAGACCGTCGTTGAATCCAGTCAGAGGAGAAGAACCTGACCGAACCACAGCCACCGAAGGAGTTCGAGAAAGAGGAACGACCGATAGTGGAAAGGCTGCAGTGGGGGTGAAGGGGACGAGAAAGATGGGGACTGAGAGGGAAAGGATGGGTAGGAGGGCCAGCGCTAACGGAGGTTAGAGAATGGGTTGGTTTAACTCGCACTATTTGAGATAATTGATAGCCAGAATAGGTTCACATCCCCGGATGGCCTATATAGCTACCAGCTAGATGTGCTCGACCCAATGCAATTTCCTTCCAACTGGACAGAGGACTGCATTAGCGATACCGTCCGGCGAAACTATTGCTGTGTGTTGCCGAGTCCGGGGGGCTTATTTCGAAGGATTCCCGACGCTCGGCCCTTCGAACGATTTTCTTTTGAGATTCTGTGCCATTAAGCAAGGAGGGGCCGTGAAACATTTATTGTGCCCACCGACCGGAAGAAAGAGGACCTGATCCCTCCTGCCAGACCCGGAATCTCCAACCGTAGCGCAAGAACAGACCTAACTGTTTTCCGAGGGTGTTTCGAAGCTTATTGAAAATACAGACGGGACGATTACGCGCGGAATTCACGGCGGGTCTGGTTTTACTTTCGGACGGATCTCACCGATCGAATGGAGGAGGACACTGGTTGCGTTGCGCGGTGGAGTTTGTTCGATGCAATGTTTATGTTGTCGTTGGAAATGTAGGAATACTTGTTTCTTTTGAATCTGTTGGAAGGATTGAGTAATAATTGTTTGAGTTGTTATGGAAATATTGTTTGTTAGCAAAAACATTGCTCAAAAAATTATCATTTCGTATTTTATAAATGCCTAATGCGTATTCCTTAGTTAAATAATATTCTAATATTTTTATAAAGACATTTTGATACTTCGCAAATTTTTAATTTATTCTTCTACACTGCGCGTGTAAATCAAATATGATTATTCATGTAACTTGTGAATCTGTTTATCGAAATACGTTTGTTCGGAATACTCCTTTGAAGAAATTTCATTAACATAATTAATACTGATACAAATATAGAAACTAAAATGTTGGTGATATATATGAAAAAAATGAAAAGATTAAGTAATGAAAAAATGAATCTCCTTAGAATAATAGATTCTTCTGAAAAATAAATCTTGTCACGGTGAAAAACATTTTCATCAATTCTTACATTATTCGATAATCCGTAACTTGCAAAAAATCACTAATTACTTGGAAAATTCGATCAAATTTCACCAAGAAACGTTACCACTCTCTATTTGGTAGCGCGACGCACGATATGTCGTTACAAGTCAAAGTACTCCTAGCAGCTGTCGAGTATACTCGTATGGAGGTGCTTCACCCATAATGGTACTGGTCCACTTCACAGAATCGAAGGCAGTTTGGATTCAATCATGAATGGAGATATTCTAGACAAAATGGTGCTGCTTATCTTCACCTGAATATGCCAAACAAGTGGACATCTTATCAAGTTAATGATCCGGAACATACTTCGCGTTTCGTTACCGACTATTTTCGCACTAAGATGATTGGCGTAATATTGTGGTCCAATTAGCGCCTGACATCAATCCCATTGAACATTTAAGAAGTTCTTCATTGATGTACGAAAGAAGACTACTAAAATTCTCATCAAATCTGCTCCTTAAATGCCAGGCCGTTACTAACGTTAATCGTCACATCATCTTGAAATCCATTATCATTTTGAGTTTTCATTCATTCAACAATGAATAACATGTTTTCCCGATAAAGGTGTAATTCTTCATCATTTGCTTTAATGTTTCGTTAGAATATATTATAGATACATTTGTAATGCCTTTGACCAGTATACACTTGATACTTTAATTTTATTGACTTCACAATGAAAGACTCTTGAAACTAAACTCCACAGTTAACAGGTTCAGAATTCTCTAAACAAATCGCGGTAGAAGGGGCTACAGTCTAACCGACCCTCGATTTTATAGCGGGCAAAACGCGCGACAGGGCGGTCGCCAAGCGTTTAGCAATTCTAGTTCGAATCCATCGACGAGGCGGTGAAACACGATTACGCTACCGAAAACGATCTACCAGTAAATATAAAAACGGTCGCAGGCTCTCGCGCGGCTCGTTACCTGCTCACCGCTCGCTCCGCGGTGTCGATGCAGTAATCCAATTTGCAGCCCACCGGCGGCGTCCAGCGACGCGGCCCGTGAACGTGTTGCAGCCAACGCCGCGCCGCGTTCCGCTAGAAGCACTCTCGCAACGTCGCCCGGAATTAGGAGTAGTTTGTCTCGTTATGGCCTGCCGGCTATGCAGCGCGCCGGCCGGCGGCAGCGTACTCGTGGATGTCTCTTTGTGCCCGGCGATCGACAGCCTTCATCCGCGATAATATCGTTTCGTTATCGACGGTTACGCGTACTCTTTATCGGCTTTCAGTTTGCCCGCGCCGTTTCACCGGCCGGTCCCTCGTGCCGCGTACGAAAAACCCGACGGATGTTTAGAGACCGGAATACACGGAAAATGGTAATGCAATCGATGGAGATGGCCGGGTGTATGCCGCTGCGCGAGATGAAATAATTCGACAATTTTTTCGCGGGAAATTTCATTCCCGCGGGAATTGATTTTGCGGCCGGAACGGGAAACAGAAGCGATCGCGGAAAAGATGAAACGCCGATCAGCGCAGGAGGTAATGCGATGAAATGAATTACGTGGTTCTTGGCGGTGTCTTTTTTTAACTGCTCTGCGTTCCTCCGTTTTTTCAAGTCGATAATGTTTCCGCGTTTTTCACGTTGTTGTATTTGTTTTGACCTTTCCCTTGCGTATCCTTGCGTGGAAATGTAGCTTTGAATTATTTAAAGTATATGTACATAATGTATTCAGTAAGTCGAAGTGACCGCCGGTAATCTGAAGTGATATTAACACGCGAAGCGCCATTTCAATTGCTGATGCCCGATGCTTCTGAATTATTTGAAAACAATCGTAACATACAAGGTAACCAAAGTCGAATGGACATGTTTAATAACGTAACTAAGCTGATAATAGTATAACACGAAGATTGTAACGGTAAATAATTAATAATTGTTCCTGCTTTTCTTTTTGCTAGAAAAACATAACTACGGAGAAATGGTCAAGATTTTCGTGGCACTTAACGTGTTACGCGTATAAAAGTAAAGAGAATGGAATCAACTGGTTGTGTGCCAGACAAAAGATCAGACCAAACAAACTTCCTCCTTTAATTAATAGACTACCTGAAAGAAAAACACCTAAAACAAAATGGTAAATTGTAATAAATAGAGAATGGTCCTTAAGAAAGTTTAATACTTCCAATACTTCCCCTAACTAGAAATGATACCACATTATTATACAATACAGCTAGCAAGACTTATATATTACTGTGAATCCGAACTCTTCATCTATAACAATCAAAATTCAGTGTACAAACACCCATGGTATAATTGTAACCCAAAGATCCCCACTTAGGATAACAAATATTGAAGTTAATGCAAAAGGTATAGAAAAAGAATGTCCACGATATTTGCGTAGTGGCGAGGGCTGTTACTCTAGTTTCCTTACGAGTACTCGCATGGACGAACGGACATTTCGTGCACGGTAGTCAACTGTATCTCCATGACCAAGTCGGATATTAAACCGACTGAGTTTCTAGAATAGAGGTCGAGGTGTACTAAAAGGCTGCACCCTATCCCCAAACGACTGCAGTAACCTTGGCCACATATTAGCCCCGTACTTGTCGTTTCCGCTGAGTTATCGTCTAGCATGAGTTAAGGGCCACTCGCGGACCGGTTGCATTAGGAGACGCTGGCCGACCTAAGAATGCTTGCGTTTGGTGCTTATTCTAATAACAGAGGCCCCCTGAGCAAACGATCCGAACAGCTGCCACAGTTTGGTGACCTCTACATTGTTTCAGAGCGCTGTTACTTACCTTTCCGTGCTCGCTAGAATCATAAAGCTTGGACGACGAATCGAGAGAGCTTCAAAGCCAAGGACTGCGAGCCTATATTGTCAGTTCGCGTGACTCTTTACGCGTTCTGTTTCTCATCGCGCCTCCTGTGGCCACTTTCGTGCCGATAATCTGCGAATGCCACATTCCTGTTCTGTATTTACTTGTACACACGTCCATTAGGTTCTTCGATTGTTGCTTGGGTGTTCGGAAAGTTTCACATTTTTGTAGTTGATCACCTACGGTGTAACGAGAAATAATATTTTAACTTTTTGCACTCGATTTATTTTCAATGTTGTTGGGTGTAAACTTGTATTTAGTTTTAGCGAAATAAATTAAAGTAATTTACGGCGGTAGAATGCAATGTTTTATATTTATTTTATTTATTGTTATTACAATAAGATTGAATTTTTATAATGTTTTAAAGTGTGGTACTTTTTAAAATAATTTCCAACTTTCTAGAACAAATTTGTATTGTCATCTTCAGCCTGACATACGAGTGCAAAGGGTTAATCCTTGTGTTCATCCTTTGATTGAGAAACTTGTGTATCTTGGCACGAAATATTGCTCGTTTTTTTATATTTATTATTTTAATGTAGTATAGTAATGGACGTATTCTTATGTATCCGTATAGCAACTAATGCAGTCATTGTTCGTCTTTTTGTGTTTTTAGTAATGAAATTATATAGTAAATTTCAAGACAGGTGAATAATGTTCATATTTACTTGACTTTGGAAAACTCTGTGAAAGATAACTCTCAATTTAAAAAAAGCTTGTATTTCTTATTTTCAATCTTCCCTGGACATTACTTCCCTTGGACATATTTTGTTCTTTTAAAGAAGACTTCGCAATTTTTCTTCGTCCATTTTCATAATAGATCTCTTCTTTCATTTTATGAGTATACACAAGAAGCAAACTGTACATCAACCAAGGTACTCATGCAATAACTTAAATCAATTGTTTCTAAGAATGAAGTTTTAGGTACAATTTATTCTGGATTTCAATATAAATAATAATAACACTTTCGTCCCACACAATCAATGACTATTATAAAAAGTATGATGAAAAGATCCACGTGTATACTATATAGAAATACAGAAATAAAGTAAAATACAACGAGTACTCAAAGATATGCAAAAAGATTCTATAAGTAATACGAAGCTTTCTTATATGTAGTTGCAGAAAGTAGCAGGTCGAATATTTACATAGAATAAGTTATAACAGTATGGCCCAGTATAAAACAAATAAACATGTATTTCAGATATATAATAATTTACAACAATTTATTTGTTGTGTTTAATACTTACTTACACAGTATTATATAATATCAAGTATTACACGATGCTGGAAAACCTAGGAAAAACATAAACGATCCACATATTGTAGGATAAGAGCACGTCTGTTCATATAGTGTATGCTTATAAGCTCCTATTTATTATTATTAACATCTACAGTATATTGCTTCATACTATAAAGCGTGTATCTAGTAAGTAGAACACACTGTAACTCTAATCACGATGAAGCTGCAAAAAAACTTGTGAAAGAAGACTTCGCACTATTTAACAGAGTCTATCATATAATATTAATATTTTCATAAATGCATTGATACTGTTGCAAAGTAAAATTTGTACTTGTCTTTAAACAAAACTCTGCCCTTTTTTACATAAGTCATTTTATGTAAAAAGGACCGAAGATACTATCATTGAAAGTTCAATATTTTTTTAAGTATTTCGAAAATTCACTGAAAGCACGCTCTTAGTAAATTAAGCAAGGTAATGAGTCCAAAATAACCAAGTATTTGCATAACACTGAATATTCAAAGAAAAATATTGAGTTTTCAATGATAATATTTGAAACTTTTTTCTTGTAAAATGACGAAAAGAAATGATTTATAGAAAAGCATATAGTTTTGTTTGAAAAAAAAGTTCAATTACACTTTGGAACTGCATCGGTGTATTTTTGATAAAACAGTATGTGACTTTTTGCTAACTTTACCAGGAACAAAGTTATAGCTTGTCCCAGTTATTAAATATCCTGTATAAATAAATATTAAGAGCAATAAAACATTCAGCAACAATAGCTACAAAATATTGAGTTTACAGTGCGTAAAAAATGTTGAATTTTTTATACTAAATATTACCAAAATATTATCAAAACTTTACTTACCAATCTTTACTGTGCCGATATCAAATCTGTTAACACTAAAACTACCGAGTGTTTCACATGATTAATATATTGTCCTTATAAAGATTGCAACAATAAATTTTGTTCGGTTCTTTCGTATATTAGTTATAGTATTCAAGCGAAGCTATTTAATTTTCAAATCATTTCGAACATTTAGCGTTTTAAGATATTAATAATTCTGAAATAAGAAAATTGAAACCCGCCATTTTGACGAGTGTGATAGTTTTAGTGTTAAACAAACCATGTGTCAATACACTTTCAATTCGTGGGGAGACTCTAAGAAATATTACGCACTTTTCCTGATTGAAATATGTCTTACGATTACATCCAAGTGAACGAAGACTCAAAGAAGGGTAAGAATAAAATGTGAAAACGAGGTCGATGATGAAGGGAAACTGGAAGATGAAATACCTACTTGCCGGCGGTGTTTGAAGTAGTACTTACTTATTCTTTTCAGAAGACAGGTCTGCAGTATTTCTCCATTCTTTTCGAGGATCGATAATCGCTTATTACTGGAATATATCAGCGATGGCGAATGAAACATTCTTATGTTTCTTGTTTCAGTAAAGTGTATTGAAGTGATACAAAATAGATACTCCATTATCCAGGCCCTCGTTACTCAAATTTTATGAATTTATTTACGTGAACGTTCTTCTACTAATAAGAAAAGTAAATACAACTAATGATAAAACTATCTGCTCTTCCAATTAGCAAATTATATATGCTAAGTCCAATTTCAACATTCCTTATATATGAAAAATATATTTATATAAGTAAATCGGTGGATACTTTTGTGAGTAACTTATTACCAGAACATCAATTATCTAAACCTGAAAGTTTCCGAACATATTTACAGAAGTTTCAGAAATAGAAATCTCCAATTGCAATAGCTTGAAACAACAACATTTATACATAGTTCCGCCGATATTAACTATTCTACTCTGATATTAAGAAATTAAAAACATAAGTGCCACTGTTCAACGCTTCCCTGAAACCATTGTGAATTCGTTGATTTCTATAATTCTAGGTGAGGGTTTTGTGTAATATATGTGTTTAAATTTCCAATCTAAAAAATGTTTGTACTATAATTTTTATCATCCACAGGAAAATATGCAATAATCTTTAAAGGTACGTGCAAAAATGATTCAAACCTGCTTCATACGTAAGTAACAACGTGATTATTAATTAATTTACTAAGAATTCTCTTTTGCGTAAAAAATTATTACTAACAATTAGAGTATTAGTCATTATTATTACTATTAGGTAGTATCACTTTATTATAATTATTACTATTAATTAGTAAAAAATATTCAGAGGCTCATTTAAAAACATTCCCATTTCCCAGGAATTTTTGTTTACCTCTTCGTTGTAAAAATATTTATTATTTAACTATGAAAGAATTTTTATGCGAAATACATATAATTTCACGTAGAAGTCAACGCGTTAAGAATACAAGGGGCCTGTTTTCCAATGCAAATGTCGGGCGCACACTGTGCAGCCGTAGTCCAGGTTAATTTAGATGGTTAGTAGTTATATTCGCGCGGCATTGTTTCCTTGATGCGAGTAAAGTGAGCCTTAATTGAAATATAAGTGCACATTTATTACAAATCCATTCTATAACAAGAGTTCATGAATGTGTGGAGAACTGCAAATTATTATTAATGTGCGCCGTAATGACCTTTACAGGAGCAACATTACTGTGTAACAATGAAACTGGTGTGATTCCGAATTAGGAATGCAGTAAAGCGTTTAAAATTTCATTACTATTTTCATTTTCGTTGCATTGTAATATACGGCGGACTAAAATTCATTTATCGATGTTAATTTCAGAGTCGAAATCTATTTGAAATATTTATTATAAATTACACGATTTAGCACATTTACTTTATTTCCATTACATTTTTGCATTACTTATGAATAGGGAACTATTATTCCTTACAAACAACGATCCCATTTTTGCGCATAATAATTTATAAAATAAATTATATGCATGAGTTATGTCTTTCATACAACGTTATTTAAAAAATCTGGATATGCTACAGTTTTTTTAATTTACCGTATACTTGCTAGTCATATTTTTAACCTAAGAAAAAATCATGGTTCGCATGATTCTAAATTCAATCTAATTTTCAGAAAAAGTCTCCTTATATTGTGGAACAAATTTTGTTACGATATTAATCGTTAGATAATTAATTTTGTAAAAATCAAAATTTATCCAAAATGTTATATATATATATATTATTTTTTTAACATTTTCCTTAAAAAATGTATATATTGCTTGCTTCTGATTTTCATCAACGGTTCCCTTCCCCTTAACCCTCTTTAAGGACAACGATGTCACACAGCACATAATAACTACAGTACTAGCTATTTCATTCATAACCTCTCAGCGAACATTTCAAATAGAATTTAACAAATATAAATATCACTTGAATATTATTTTAATCGGAATTGAATATTACTTTTCTATTAGTAATTGTAATGCTTCAAAGTAAACATAGACGTAGAGTAAACGTAGAATATTTTTCTTTTCCTAATGAATTATGAACAAGAAAATAGTTCTGTTGAGCGCAGTTGTGACATTGTTACATCCGATCCCAATTTCTCTGAACCGGTTTACAAAAATTATAAGTTGCGTGTATATCCAGAGTATACTTGTAAGTACACATAAAGAAAACGTTCGGTGTAGGGAGTTTCTGATGTCCCTGGAAGTAGGGGCGCTTTGTAAGCTGGTGATCCGGATTTTCGTGAAAATTTGGATATACGACGAGATGGAGAAGATATTACGGTATCTTGACGTTGCGTACACCTCTTGAGACAGTTGCACGGACGAGGTGGAATCCAGAGATATTACTGGAGGAGCGTGCTGTACGGGTGACGTTGAACTCGTAAAGATACATACATACCCAAGGCACATCTTGTGAAAAGATATACCTAAGGCACTCTCGGAACGTCAGCATAATCTTTTGCAGAGATCCCTTTTACGAGACCACTGTCGACTTAGTATCTCGAGCACGGTCCGTCAAGTAGCTGGCATTGACCTGCGACGCCTGCCACTTTCAAAATTTTCCGCGTATCTACTACAAACCACCCGCCCCCCTCCGCGTTCTTGTAACAAACACTGAAAAAACTATTTGTCTATTGTTGTTCAATACTATAGTCGTAGATCAATCACTCCAAGCTAGCAATTTGCTGTTACCAAATTGATTCGTGTGTCTGCGCAAATCTCTAAGTAATTGTCCTGCAAACATAGCTGGCGTCTCCTTATGTTACTAGATATACAAATGAAGTTTGCTTGGAAAGAGATTCGTTACTACGTTTACGGTACAAACGTGACATGTTTGCTATCTTTGAGATTTCTATACACGTATTACATGTCAATTATAATAATTATAATTTGTATAATATTTGTTTCTATTGTCGCAATGCCCCAATTTCGAAGTACTGTAGAGTTCAGAGTTCTTTCTATGACTCAATTAGGGAATCATATTCCTGAAAAATCGTCAGTGGTAACATAATGTCCCTTTTAGTGAAATTTTATATTTACAGAAAAGGGAAAACTCAAAAAGGAAACTCAAAGCTATTTAATTGATAAAAAGAACGCGACAACAATTTCTTTCTTCCCATCATACATTCATAGGTCGGTGACGTCCGCACGCTACAGCTCTTCAGCACAACTGACCAATCTCCGCTTTTCCGTGCAACCTCTTGCCTCGTTTTCCCTATTCTTCAGTACACAATCAGGTAAGCAGGATTCAAAAGCCTGGACCCTACTTGCAATTAAGTAGCTGGACAACGGAGTACGCAGATATGCCTATTTCGGGTTTCTTCCGCATTTCGCCGAAAAGGACATCTCGTCGATTGTCTACCATAACCTAACCCTTTGCACTCGTATGTCATGCTGGAGATGAAAATACAAATTTGTTATAGCGCGTTGGAAATTGTTTTAAAAGATACTGTACTTTAAAAGATTAAAAAAATTAAATCTTATAATAACAATAACAAATAAAATAAATATAAAACGTTGAATTTTACCACTGTAAATTATTCTAATTCATTTCCTTAAAAATAAATACAAGTTTACACCCAACAACATTGAAAGTAAATCGAGTGCAAAGGGCTAACAATACCGTCAAAAATTTCGCCCTACAGTAAAATAATTGTAATGTTCATAGTTCAGAAAGAAGTCATAGAGTAGAGAATTAACATTAACCGCACCGGAAACTGGTCAAATAATCGTATTTAAAATTCTGTGTTTCCTTTTGCTCATTTAATTTTATATCAATTCCTATACTGTCCGATTAATTGGTTTTTCAATTTTCATCCTTCCTTTTGTTTCTGTTTCCACTAAAAGAAATTAATCATCTAATTTGTTTATCCCTATTTTGTAGTCAGTTACTTGACTAGTTACGGTGGGAAAAGTGCCGGTATGGTTAGTGTTAATTTGTACACGTTTTACAGATAGTTCCATGGAAAAGACGACAGAACTAGGTTCGATATAAATTACGGACATCCTACCCATTCCTCCTACAGGTTATCGCATTGTAGCTAGCCCCACAGCGAATCCTTAGTCGGAGATGCAAAGGACCGTGCAGTGTATAGGTGGCAGTGAAGGGCTGAGGGGAGGTGAGTCTAAGTGCGTGTAACGAGATCCTGGGTAATGTGGGATAGGGCAGGGTGTTGTTACAGCTATAATCACCATAACGTATGCCGCGAGGCTTGCGTCAATGTTGACTCCCGTGGTCACGCATACGCTCAGTCTGGAATCCTTCGGCGACGCCTTCAGTCGCGCAAGATTAAAGGGATCCTTTCTAGGGGACGAGCAGCAAATTAAGGTGAAGTTACTTCAGACTGGTGGTCTACTTTGACCCCCTGACCACTTCGTTGCTTTAATGTTCGCGTGCGAGATTGGTTCGCCGGGGAATGTAATTCTCGGCTGGACAATTAACCCCTTGTTCCGGGATTTTGACAGCAAAAACGAGAAAACAGGTCTCCAAATGCGTGCTCCGATTATAAAAAGAATACTTTGAATGAAGGAGGTTCTCTGGCGATGAGTGGTGGTTAACGAAACGTTCTGAGATTCATGTGGTGCTTTGTGTTTGGTAGTTTGGAAATCTGATTTATCGTGAGATAAATAAAATTGTACATTCGATACAATTGTCTTTGAATTTTGGTTACACGTTTGACAGATATTGGTAATTTCTACTTATTATCAATTTATACTAAGCCATAATATAAAATGTAATACATAAGTAGAAATTACCAATATCTGTCAAACGTGTAACCAAAATTCAGAGACAATTGTAACGAATGTACGAATGTGTTTCATTATGGGGTGTATTTTTAAATAATGTATCTTGTTACATTAATTGTTTTAGATATGACTGTTTATTACTTATATAATATAACGCACACTAATGTTATATTCTAGTTTATTTCTCAGGCACGTTTATACTCCCTTTTGTCTCTATCTTATATCTTCTTTAACTTCCGCGCACATACCTTTCACGCAATCAGACCTTACACATTATACACCAGGTGTCGCCCAAACACTTTTAAATTTACTCATATTCCAACAGATAAGTCTGATATAATAACGTAAATAAATAAAAAAACACACATTCGCGTGCGTGAGATACTGCAACAGCAGTCTTGCCAGGAACTAATGAAATTCTCGTTTCACTTTGTGCTTATTAAATCATTTATCGCGGAATAAATTATTCATGAATTCCGGTCTTTCTATGAGGGGTTTATTAAAATTGAAATTTCCATAGACATATGATTGGCAATCAAATAAGGACTCTGAGATAATTATTTCCATGCTATTAAAATAAGTTCTCTAGTAAGGAAAAAAATAATCAACGTGAAATATCAAATGCACAAGTATATTAATTATGCCAAGGAAGAAACGCCTTGTATGTTATTCTATTTTTAACATTAAACGTAACAGAGCACTTTGCCTACAGTAACCAGTCAAATAACTTGCAACAAAATAGTGGCAAACAAGTTAGATGATGAATTTTCTTTACTAGAAATAGACACAAAAGCAAAAGCCAAAAATTGAAAAACTGGTTAACTGAACAATATAAATAGAGATTGAAAGAAAGTTCAATGAACGAAAGAAAAATTTTTAAATCTGATCATTTGATCGGTTCTCGGTACGGTTAGTGTTAATAAATGAGATAGTGGAAATTGTTGAAAACGTTAGCCAACACGAAAATGGAAGAAAAGAGGCGCGCCCAAATTTCCGTCTAAGTACCGCGAATATCCAGTAATTGTCCGGCTATAAAGCCATCCCATAGACACCTTGGCCGGCCCGAACTGCGAAAGTAGCGGAAAGGACCGGACCATAATCCGGAAGTGACGTGACAAGAAAGTCAGCGAACCGTCGCTGGTACTTTGGCACTAATTACTGGCCCACGCGTCCGTCGTTGGCGTGTAATTTCCTCACACGGCATCCTTTATCATGTCTAATGAACCCTGGCATCAGTTTCAAGCGGACAATAGGTCGATAAAATCGAACACGTGGTTATGTGCGAGTTCTAGCTCGTAAAAGTAACCACGCTTCACCAATGTTAACCCTTTGCACTTGTATGTTATGCTGGAGATAACAATACAAATTTGTTCTAGAACGTTGGGAATTGTTTTAAATGGTACCGCACTTTAAAAGATTATAAAAATTAAGTCTTGTGATAATAATAGTAAATAAAATAAATATAAAACTTTGAATTCTGTCGCAGTAAATTACAATACGTTAATTCAGTTCCTTAAAAATATATACAAGTTTACATCCGACAACATTGAAAATAATTCGAGTGCAAAAAGTTAACACTAGGTTTACAGAACACGTCAGTTTGACGAATATTAAATTTTATAAACATTATTTCTTGAATGTTTACGTCGATTTTGATTAATTCAATTGCACGTATACGTATAATAATCGTTTATTTTTCAACCCCCAATTTACAAGATATAAATAAATGGATATCCATTTTTGTAGGGACAAAAGAATGAACTGTACAATAAACGTCCGTACACCTAGTGTTTAAGTGTTGAGGAAGTTTTCTATAGAACTTCTAACATGCCAGGATTGTTATTTTATTATTTACTATTGTTTTATATATCTTCCATTTTGAAGTTTGTATTTCCCTGGATTATAAAAATAATAATATAATTTATTAGGTCTATCGAAATTGAAGTACTTTTTACTTAAAAATATATTGTATTTCGTTCATTATTTATTCTACTGTACTTTTTGTTCAACGAAACTCTATTCCAGCTTTTTTACCTATACGTTTTTGTTGAAGTTTTTGTTTTCCGGAACGGTCCGCTTCTTTTATGGTGCGATGAACATTTGTTATATTCTCGTTAACACCAGCTTTTGTTGCAATTTTCCGTTTTGTGCGTGCCGAGTTAAACACCACCCTTAAAATAAAATGGTTTTGTCGTGGGGCTGTGGCTTCATTTCATATATGTTCCTTCATTTTTTAAACATAATAAGTGCAGTTCGCACCGAGTCATGTTTTATCCACTATATTTCTGTCTTCAAAACATTTTTTGTTTCGTTTAATTCGTTCACCAGTTTATTCCTCTTAAATTCAGTTTTTTCGTGCATTTCAGGTATAAATATATATTATGGTAAAATTAATAATTTTCATGAAATGAGTCGCTCATTGATCAAATCGGTTAACTGAGTTTTAAACATTTTTTAAAATTCTATTATCCGTGTGCTTGATTGGTTCTAAAACTTTTATATTTACACCAAAATTTTTTATTACTAGGTTTGGTGCCACGAAATAATACAAATACTTTTGGTCATACAAAAATTGTAATAGTAATACCGAGCTGTTCCTGAATATAGTATTTCACTTTACATATTCGTAAGATTAATTAACATTAACATAATTGTTGAAATTCTCGTAATTAAAATAAGTCCAAACACAATATAAATCGGATTAGTTTTAGCAATTTTAAGGAAATCGACTTTTAATTTTGTTAATTACATTACGTCTTAAGGAGATCGATCTTTAATTTTGTTAATTACATTACGTCGATAAATCTAGCCACAACAATCTCCGCAATTCACTGGCAATACGCTATAAAAAGTAAGATCGAAAGGAATGAAATTGATATTTTCCTTATTACGTGTTTATAGTTTATACGTGCGGCATCACTTTGAAGTCCCGGGTCTCGACCCTCGATGCTCAGAGGACTATGTCTGTCTCACTTCTTTTCGTTATACTCATTCTCCAACTTTGTCAAACTGTGCTCGTAGAGTTCGTGTCCGTTTGCCGCACTTGCCCATTCAGCTCGAAGGAGACGTGAAAAGATATGGTCTGTGAACAGTGGAAAACCCACACGAAACCTCCCTCAATGACTGCAAGCTCGCCAACTAAAAAATTTAATTGTTCATTGAAAAATCATACCAAAGACATTGCGCTGAAATAAAACTTCTCTCCCTCTATCTAACACCATCGAATCCGTAAAAATAATTTTTACCTCCTAAGAGCATGGTGTTGACGGAGGAGTAAGGGGGCAGTGTTTTCAGGCAGAGTGCTCGTAAATCAACCCCCTCTCGGCACGACCCCGGCAGCCGTTAATTGCCGGCGCTATACCTTCGTCGCCTTCCTGCAATTTCTTGCAGGTGATCCTTTATCGAGCTTAATGAAGCCGACTGTGATTCAAGTCCGACAATCGTCGCGATAAAATTGAAGATAATCGTCCGAGGGAGGGGGATGGAGCTGCAGGGCAGGCGCGGCTCGCGATCCTGATACGAGCAGCGGCGCCCAATCGTTATACGGCGAACGGGGACCGCGCATCGAGAGGAGAACCTCCTCTCCATCCGATGTAGCGACACGATCGAGTGTCCTTGTCCGATGTACTTGGAGAGCGAATCGCTTCGCTACCGGTCGACTCTCGTGCCATTCGATGGATACTTCACTCGAATTCGAGCGGCAGCCCAAGCATCCCGAACTCTTTCGATTTCGATACGTATTCAACGCTCTTTACACCCTCCCTGCCACTTTCATTAACGAACTGGTCGATCATCCTTGCGAGAAAAGGAATCGGTTGATCGGGCACCTGGCCGGAAGCTGAACTTTGGCTCTTTAGTTTTACGGGCGACTGATTTTGTTAGAGTATTCAAGCTTCGTGATCTTTTCTTTTTGAATTTGTGGGAATGAAAGATGAGTGTTGCTTTTGGTAAGTTATTAAGTCGGCAAGAAATCCTGTCGTTTTTTTATTAGTCCAAACCGAGTTATTCTTTCGTTGGTCGTTCTATGGTTTAGATGATTTTGGTAGCAATCAGAAACTAATATCATTTAATTTGAACTTTTAGATTAGAATTGTTTTTTGGTTTCCGAATTTTCAGAAATAAATGTTTATGGTAAATGGAGATGAAATTCATTTGTGGCAACCTATGCTTTGTGAGTTTTAACTTGGGCATAACGTCAAGGAAGCTCAACAATTTATGCTCTATTTTTGGATTGTCTACAGTTGAAGTGCGTACGGTTCAACGATAGGTTTTATTATTTTTTTTGTGGTGGAAAGGTAGGGTTATTTTTATATGCGATATAATCTTCTTCCTAAGATTAAATATAATATAACGAAATTATGGTATGACGTTAATGGCTGCAGCATTGGTATTTCTGTGGCTAATTTGAATTTAATGGTTTACTAGGGATTAATCCTTTGAGGAAGTACTGTATGTCGCTACAGACTTAATATTCGATTTTATTATAAATGCTAAGTAAGTAGGAATTAGGAAAATCTCAAACTGACCTACAAATGAATTAAAGGACGATAATAGAAATTTCAATGCAAAAGACGGAGAACATGAAAGGATTAATTATATTCTTAGATGCTTATGTAGAATCGTAATTTTTGAGTACTTGTTGATTTTTATAGCATAATTATTATAATTGATCATAAGAGCCAAATTGCAAAGAGATAATGTGTTGATCAACAAGATGACTATCAACACGATAGTCGATTTATTTATTGAAATATGTGTGCTACTGTTTTACTGAGGTTGATGATTGATTGTCAGAGTTATGTTCTATATGCGACAGAGTATCTACCCTATATAAATCTTTATTTTTGGCTATGTCGAGAAATTACTGGTGTTCCTTTACAGAAGTTTCCGATATTGTCAATTTGCTCCGGTAGTAAACGACTGGTTATTCTAGTAGCTATAGTGGTATATCTTTCAACAAAGATTTATAATAAATCCACATTTACATAAATGTGTAAAAATAATATTTAGTAGAAGTAGAAAGTTTAACATAGACAATAGTTACAGTAAGTTTAGTACAAGCACGTGTCATTGGTGAGCCATAAAATTATTCCAACACATGTATTATCATCAAATTGTGAATATTTATGTAAATTCACAATTTTAAATTAAATGTACGAAAGGAGTTATGGTTAATATTTTATTTTCTGTACTAAGATTGTATCATGTCTATTTTATTATTCATAGAATTGATTAAAATCTTCATTTTACTAAATTTCAAGATTGGGACGCACTATAAGTCCATATGTTCTTGTAGTCTGATCATTATTTGTTATTTTTATACGTTGTCTTACACTAATATTTAACTGACTCCAGTAGCAGGCTATAGACAGTAGTAGTAATTAAACCTACCCTCAGTTTGATTCTTTTAACATCTTTAAAATGATGTTACAATATTGTGCAATAAGTTTTGCATTCTAGTTATACAATAGTATTCCATGCTTCAAAAATTCTCAATTTTAGTTTTAGTTTATTCTATTATTTGGTTTATTTCAATTTTAGTTTATTCTATTATTTAGTTTATTTTAGTTTTATTGTGTGTTCTACCTATTTATAATCTATTTCTACCTACTCCTATCTATTTATATTACGTTCCATTTATTTCAAACCATAAGTACTTAATACTTGAAGGAGTTGTACTACATTAAATGTTATCAAGACTGATATTTCTTAATTAAGAGAAATTTTCTATGTCCTTAAAAGTAGCGAACATACATATGATAAACCCTTGTTTATTGTTACCTATAAACATGATAAACTAAATTACAAGATATGATCTCATATTGATGTGTCTGAATAGTAAATACACTTGTTTTCAAAATATGTCAAACACTCCACTGGAGAAAAATGTAAAGCTTCATAACACAACCACGCGATAAAGGTCAAGGTGCTATAAACACGACTTAAGACAAATAATAATGGAAGGCAGCACATTCTCCTATCCCTCTGATGTGCGTATATATACTAAAGAATCCCTGTCGGATCTTTTCTTGTAGGTTCTTTTAGTATGGTGTCCTGGTCGTGAGAGATCAGAACCCTCTTACCAGGGATTCTTGAGATAGTAAACGGAATTATTTGAACGAGACGAAGTGAGAAACCGTTATACGAAGTGTACTACCTAATTTTATCATATAACATGTTTTGTATCTGAAACCAAAATGTGTTGATAAATAAATGGAGCACTTTTAAAAATAAAAAATACAGCAGAAAAAATAATTGTAATTATATAAAACTAAATAAAGAAACGCTAAAAATTGTGTAATTAAGATTCTTATGTACTCTAATTTCCACGAGGCTATTTAATTATACAGACGTATATTAGGTAATAAATAATAAGGAATATTTCAGACGATAAAATTAGGCGTTAGATTCTGTATACCATATAGAGGTAAAGTTCTTTCAAATCTAAAGCATGAATACTGCACACGAAATGGCACGTATGAGTTAAATTTCTGCAACGGGCGGGTGTGATCGGACGCGCCCCAGTCCTCAACTAGCTGTGAATCAGTTCAACCGAGTCGATTTTATCTGATCCAGAATTTATCCGCAGCCAGCAGCGCCTCGCCTACTCGATTCATCTGAACTATTTCAAGGATTCTCTCAATTTTAGCTGAAATTACGTAAAATTACATTATGTAGTGTAAAATACGATTGAAAATTTACTGTAATTTTATAGTGGTAACAATAAAAATAAATAAAAATTATCCAATACGTTTATATGTACATTTGAAGAAAGAATTATATACAACAATCTTAATCGACTTGTAAAATAGTGTAATATATTCTATATTATCTAAGAATATTATTTGAAATAAAAGCTGGAAAAAAAGAATTGTAGAGGATTTTAGCAATGAACATTTCACTTTTTCGTTAGTAGCTTATTGCACTCGTATGTTTTTGTTTTTATAAAAAGTGTGTATTGTAAAAATAAAAATACAGTACGTACTTACTTCAAATAAGAGAAACATTAAGTCAAGCAAATTTCTCTGAAGTAATTAGGTCTTTGATAGAGCAATATAAAAATAGGTGACCAAATATTGGTAATCTATTGTAATCTTTCTAACAATTAAAAATGTTTACGCGAACATACTATATTACTAGAAAATATTGTTATGTGTAGTTTCAAGCTTCAAGCAATTTCTTTTATTTAATGTACTCTTCATCCGATAAAGACATATTAATGACATTAGTATCAAGACTAATGTTTATACGACATCGAGTGGCTAATGTTGATTAGATTTATTAGGTAACGTTGTAATATTGAGTGACTATGGTTGTAATGTCTATATTTCAAATAGATAATACTATAGAAGAAATGAAAAAGTCAAATACAAACATTATTATAAATACTCCATATGTTATTATTATAACTCAGTATGACAGTTGGCTTTTAATCTATGTTATGTGATAATGTACAACAAAATAATTATTTAAATGCAATAAAAACAGAAACACCTATTATATAAATCCTTGCAAAAAAACTAAAACAAAGATGAGGTATAATAATCGAAATCTCCAAAAAAAGAACAATAAATCATCATTATCAAATTCCACGTTTCTGAAGAAGTGACACAACAATAACACGTTACACAAACATGTCCAAAAAAAATGAAACAAAACTTAACCACATGCTGTATGATTTATTTCTGAACTGTGATCAATCTAACTACCTTATTATTAATAATTTATTGAAAATAAGAGAAAGTTCCAGTCTTGTTCTATATGAACGTATACTCTAAGGTATAATCATTGATAACAGAGGGATACTATGCAATTTGCATCCAAACAAATTGAATAGTATTTATGTTTGTTAAGTTCTATTTGAAATCTTCACCACGATTTTGGCACAATATTGTAGAGCAAGGGATTAACAGACCGTATCAACGAACAGCTCCAAAGTTACACAATACGACAGAAGATTCATTCATCCAGCCGACAATTTCTCCCAAGAATCATCGCCAAACAGATTTTCTTTGCCCACAGCAAAACACTAGAATCATAATCCTTATCACATTCAACTGCGCTAATTCCTCGAGCGCTGCAGCGCGTCAGAAAGGAAACGTTAATCGTTATCAGTCCACTTCCAACTTCCATCCACGCGCCATTAAGGCTTACCGTCGGCGGGTGCGGTGGTGCCTCGGCAACTATACCAAACTGCCGAACTTACAAGCAAACGGTGGCGGGCCACTTTTGCCCGCATCGCCGAGTGAATTAAGTAAAACGCACGACCGTGCCCCATTAATGATCGGCCGGAAGTCGGGCATGATCTCGTTAGGGTTGAGCTGGTGGAGGACACGGCTCCACGGGGCGCAACGGTGAGGATTATAGAACGGAGCGGTGCAGTTCCACGATATTCTTGCCTTCGACGGGCTGCTGGTCAGGGAAAAGGGCTGCGGGGAGGCGAAATAGCCAGGCCGGCGTGAGTGCTTCCACGCCCCGGGATAAGCCTGGAAAACGCCGATTTTGTAGCCGGTGCCGCGTATACCGGTGACTGCCGGATAGTAACCCGGCTTCTGCTCGCTGGGGCGCCCGATCCGAGCGTATGGCCAGAGTTGAGTATCTACTTTCGCATACGGTCTCCGTAGTGCCGTCAAGGGTCCCGAGCTACTTTATCACGGGAGCCCGTAGCTGCTGAGTGGAAAATTTAGTAAAGATAACCGGCCGCATTAGGTCGGCCCCCGTTGAAACTTTGTCACTGGATGGCCCCGGCTCCGTTGATTTGGCCGAAGAGTTTATGGAGCCATCGAATACCGGCGTGTTTAGAAAGTTTTCAGCGTTGACGGCTACGCTACGTCACGCCTCGCCGTCCCGGCGTTTTCTTCCTCGTTAATTTCCTTTTTCTTCGGTTCTCGTCTTGTTCTATTTTCTTTTCTTTTCTTTTCTTTTCTTTTTTTATTCCTGTACCCGCCGGTCGACGTTGATCCATGATCGCAGCTGCGCGGCTTATTCAGTTTCCGTGTGATGGATTTGAACCCCCTCCCCCTCGAGGAAAATGAGATTAAGAGATTTCGTGGCGATTTTAATACGATATGAAAGGGTTTCGTGCTTCGCGGAACGCGTACTGCGAAGTGTGAAAAATAATAAGGAATTCTAATGGAACAAAAAGAGGCGATCTCTTTGAATGATTTAATGTTTTATTGAGACGGTGGCGATTATATTCCTTTATTCGGTTAAGTGGGATAGGGCGGGTGATACATTTGACTGCTAATGACAGAAAGCAGCATTATGATTTATGGTAATTATTTTTATTCGGATAGCTTATCGAAATTAAAACATTTTCTAGCAGCCTTATATGTCTCATGTTTAATACTATAAAAAACATCCTCATCATTTTTTACTACTTCTATTTTATAAATAAAAATCATTAGTTTATTAGACAAATCTGTAAACATCAAAATACAGTCTCTAGTAGATGCTTTTCTCGGCTTTATATGTTAACAAATATGTTCGTAGTATTTCTTTTAATACAAGCCTAAATTTAAGCTGCAAATGCAATTATTTCTGAAACTATTCGTTATTTAAATATTGTCTCAAGTGCAATTTTTCCTGTTTCAAGAGGATAGTAATTTAGTTTGTTACGTAGTTTGCCTTTAGTGTGTAGCAGATATGAAGGTCATTACTAGTTTTTCAAGTATAACCATCTAATTTATTTGTATCAATCGATACAGCAGATCATTTACAAAATAGTGTTAAACTATTTCAGTTGAAGCCCCTCCAAAATAGAAAAAAATTTTAATTTAGTTATTCCGAAAATAATTAGATTTACGAATTAAAATAGAACGTCGTGTATATAATTTAATTGTAATAAAATACACCATTCTATGATCTTAAGTATGTCGTCGCTGGGATTAATGAACCGCTATTTGCACATCCCAGATAGTAACATATCTTGTCTGACTGGATATGAAAATGAAGTAATACTTCCATTTTAAAACTGATTTATTAAAATATGTAAAGTGCATCTATTCGGGTATATTGAGATTAAACATTTTGATTGTATTTTGACTTATCTGTATGTGTTACGCTTTGTCATTATAAATTACATGTCCACTATACGTTGGTTGCTACAAGAAATTTTGGAAAACACCCATCAGACCACTCATTTACCCAACATTGTAGCTATCATAAACCGACGAGCACTTAGCGGTAACATCAACGTTCTCCTAAAACATGAATACGAGAATGTACACCCAGAAGCTATATGTTCAATTTCCATTGTCTGTTTTCATAAAATGTCTTAATTTTTACTATTTTCAGTATTTATTTCTGCTCTATGGTCAATTATTAAATACAAAAACTTCTGGGCATCGTGAAATATTTTAATAAAAAAACAAGCGAATCTTGTTTTCAACAGAACTGTCAGTTAGATATACGAAAAGTGGTAAAAACGACGAAGGTGTTAGCAAAAGTGAAAAAATGAAAGTTAAAAATAACTTCTTAGCCGGACAGTTTAGAAAAAAATTTAAGAATTTGTGAAAATTTGTATACTTGTATCTACGAAAATGTTGTTCTCATATTTCGTAACTGTACATTTAGAATGGTCTTTTTAATTAAATTTCGCATGATTATATTATTATTATTATTATTATTACAATATTAGTACAATATTATTACAATATTATACTATATATTAACCTTATTGTACTCTGTTGAATATTTCTCGAAATTCCTATTTAACCCTTCACTACCGAGATAAAAAACCACTACAACCGTTATTGGCCCATGAGACCAACATGTACCTACTTTACGCTGCAATAAAAACATTCTTTGAACAAAATGAAAAAAGGCTTGTTTATGATTTTTCTTAAAGTGTCTTCCTTATCAAATAATACAGAAGAACAGGCAAACAATTGTTGCATGACTAACCTACCGATACCTTAGATATTGTATCGCCCCGCGACAAACACGACAAATCATCCTGCGAAAAACATCCTGACTCATAGATTCCAAATTCCTAACCAGCTAGCTTCCCGTACCCGATTACTCATCTTGCCCCTTTTGCACTCTACCCTTATGCCGACCATTTCCAGTAGTATATATATTACCATTTTTAACCAGCGAGTCAGTTCTCTGTAGTTCGTACTTGCGTGCGGAACTTACCGCTTACGAATAAAAACCTTCGAGCCTCTCTAACAAGTTGCGTTTAAATTCCTCAATCCGGAATCCAACACAAATTTGGTGTCAGAAGTGGGATTGTTCTGACGGCCTTTCACTCAGTTGCATTTGGACAGTCACTGTCTCACTGACGAAAGGGTGCTGATTTTCATCGGTTACATCGGAACAACAAGAAAAGAAGAGACTCGTCCCGAAGCTCAACATACACAACTGGTCGTATCTTCTGGATTCCTTGTGGCTCCAGCACCATTGTGAGTTGCAGTCTCTCTTCGGAAGGAAGAAACCGTACCGTCGCATCGTAAGTACTGAACTCCAGATATTCTCAACGTATTATTTTTCAATTTCCGACTTATAATCCCATCCTCTTATACAAAAATGTCCCTAAATAATGACGTTAACACAAATATCACTTCCTCAGTAGCAATATCTTTGGATCATTTAATAAGGCTGTTGCCAAAAGAATTCGATGGCGACAGAACAAAGCTACGTTCGTTTATTAAACAAGTCGACGCCGTGTTTGAATTAGCTAGCCCTTCGCAAAAGCCAGTCCTTTTATTATTTGTAAAAAATAAGATCGAGGGTAAAGCCCGAGATCAGATTGACATACACTGTAATCTCACTACGTGGGAAGAAATTTCTGAACTATTGTTAAATCTATACCAAGATAAGAAATCTCTAGAACAACTTATGGAGGAGTTGAACTCAATTCAACAAAGCCGTAACGAGAACGTTTCCCAATTTTACCAAAAGTTAGAGGAACTTCAATCGAGAATTTTAGGAACTATTCATTCAACAGACTGTGAGGTTAACACATTAGCAGGACGAGTAGCGATGGTAAATGAAATGACTCTCAATCGTTTCGTGTATCATTCTCATCCACAAATATCTCAAATGTTGAGATACCGCGACTTCCCCAATATTAATAGTGCTTTTACGGCAGCTTTGGCAGAAGAGAAAGCGTTACGCATGAGATACGATAACTTTCAACGTTGTAGAATTTGTAATAAATCAAATCACAATACTAACGACTGCTATTTAGGGAGACAAAAACCACACCCTAGTAAAACGATCAACTTCACTCAATCGAACCGGAACAACGCGTCCAGTAGTATGAAACAGTGTAGGTATTGCAAAAATTTCGGCCACAGTATAGAAGAATGTAGAAAGCGGGAATATAACAATTCAAGACAAAATAATGGATCTCCTCGCCAGTCAAATCCTAACAATTTTCAAACAAACCGACAATATCCAAATTCTAATAACTCATATCTTCATCGACCAAATCCTAATAATTCCTACACATATCGAAACCAACCAAATTCTAGCAATTTTCGTACTTACCAACAGAATCCAAATTCTCTTAATAATCACTCGCGAGATGTTAGGTATCAACAACAAAACCCACTCACTTCCCATATAGATATACCGAATACGACCGAGTTACATAATACCGTGTCAGGAAACTCTCAAACTGGAAATTTTCGTCAGGCATATTATCCACCGAAACCCCCGAATTTGGTGGAAGAAGCGACGACAGAATTCAATCTCATGAGTACACGATAAATTCTTCGAGTTCGTTCCTACCTAATAACGACCAATTAGCCATACTCTTCGAATCAGACAATTCTAACAGCCCCGATAAACTCCTAAAATTTCTTGTTGACACGGGTGCTGCCATTTCTCTAATCAAAGCACACAGTATATCTAGATATGATGTTAATAACGATAATTCTACTATATTAAACGGGATCGCGCCAAACGTTTCTATTCAAACTCTGGGAGAAACCGAACTTTCTTTAAACATTAAGGGCAGGAAAATTAGTGGAAAATTCCAAGTAATTGATTCCCCCAATAACATCCCTTTCGATGGCTTGGTAGGTCACGACTTCCTAAAAACTCACAAAGCAGCAATTGATTACTTAAAAATGACCATGTCGCTAAGAAATATACCACTTCCTATACCCTTATGTCAAAACACTCTTCAGAAATCCATTGATATAATTAGAATTAATGCTCGAACCGAAACGGTAATTCCAATAAGGATATTAAACCCCCAGCAACTACAAACGGGGACGATAACTGCGCGCAAATTAAATAACGACGACTCTCTCCTAATACCTCATTCGATTGTTCGGGTACGCGATGATGGTACTGCCTTGACAACAATAATTAACACTTCTTGTAAATCACAAGTGATCGATATGCCTAAATTTTTTATCGAGCCAATTCCCAGTCATTCCTTTATTTATAGTTTAGCCGCAAATCAAGAATCAAATTTCACTGAAACCAGATTACGAGCATTAAATGAGAATTTACGACTGGATCACCTAAATGCGGAAGAGGCCCAATCCATCAAGGAAATCTGCACTAAATTTCATGACATATTCCATTTACCGACGGACCTATTAAGTCGAGCGACAGTAGACCCTCACACGATTCCCACAACCAATGAAATACCTATACATGCAAAACTTTACCGGTACCCTCAAATCCATAAGAACGAGGTAGACAAGCAGATTGAGAAAATGTTAGATCATGGCATCATTAAACCATCTACCAGTCCTTGGTCCAGCCCACTCTGGGTTGTCCCCAAAAAACCAGATTCAGCCGGAGGAAAAAGGTGGCGAATAGTAATAGATTATCGAAAGCTCAATGAAAAAACGATAGGCGACGCCTACCCACTACCAAACATCGAGGACATTCTTGATCAACTAGGACACGCACAGTATTTTAGCATTCTAGATCTATCAAATGGATTTCATCAGATTCCAATAGATCCTAGAGATAGTCAAAAAACAGCGTTTTCAACGCCAAATGGGCATTATGAGTTTACTCGAATGCCCTTTGGTCTTAAGAATGCCCCGGCCCACTTTCAAAGGGTCATGAACAACGTTCTAACGGGTTTAAATAGTACACAATGCTTCGTATATATAGATGATTTTGTCATCTATGGATCTAACTTAGATGATCACAATCGCAAGTTGAAAAACGTATTTCTTAGACTTCGAGAAAATAACTTAAAATTACAACCAAGTAAATGCGATTTTTTAAAAAAGTCATGCGAATATTTAGGTCACTTAATTTCCGACAAGGGTGTACAGCCGAACCCAAAGAAAGTAGACAGCCTGCAAAAGATCTCAAAACTGCGCAACCAAAAAGAAGTTAAAATGTTCTTGGGTATGATAGGGTACTATAGAAAATTTATTTCAAATTTCGCTACGTTAGCAAAACCCCTAACTCAGTTACTCAAAAAGGACGTGCCATTTGTCTGGAGTGAAGAACAGGAAAAATCGGTCGAAACTTTAAAAGAAAAACTAATCAGTAAACCGATCTTGCAATACCCCGATTTTTCAAAACAATTCATCCTTGCCACAGATGCATCCAACGTCGGTATAGGCGCGGTACTTTCTCAAATTAACAACGGTCAAGATCTTCCAATCGCTTATTATTCACGAACTTTAAATAATTCGGAACGTAATTATTCGACTACAGAAAAGGAACTACTAGCAATTGTCAACTCCGTAGAACACTTTCGACCTTATTTATTCGGCAGAGAATTCATCATCTATACCGATCATCGTCCACTCCAGTGGCTTTTCAATTGTAAAAATCCATCGTCAAAATTAGTCAGATGGCGGCTTAGATTAGAAGAATACCAGTATACGATAAAACACAAACCAGGCACCTCCAACTCAAACGCAGACGCTCTATCTCGACTCGTCACTCAAAATTCGATAAATATAAGTACACAACAAGTTCCATCCTACAACGACTTTATCAAATATCATTACACGAATCAAAATCCTATATCTTATGAATTCGAAGGAGGAACCCTAGCATCACTTACTGATCCTATAGCAGTATTTTGGTCCCAAGATCTTCATGAGAACAATCAATACTTAAACTACGTACAGTCGAAATTTAGCATAGAAAATCTCAAACCAGAACTAAATGGATTGTCTAAAGTTCAAAATAAAAAGCAAACTTTCTATTTTCTATATCCTCTGAACTCACCTTTTGATAGACTAGAGTATAAAAATATATTTGAGTGCCTCTTGAAATTGAAATCGTTAATAAAAACTCAGAAATTCATTCTCATTCCTCCCAATCATAAGAAATATAGTAATATCAAATTAGATCAACTATGTGAAATGCTAAAATTCATATTTCCTAACAATGAAATCCGATTGTTCCCATCTGAAAGAATTAATCCGCGAACACCAGAGGAAATACAAAAGATCCTAAAAGAAAATCATGATAGTAAACTAGCGGGACACTACGGCTTCAATAAAACTTATGCAAGAATTAAGGAGCAATATTTTTGGCCATCTATAAAATCAGACATAAGGAAGTATATTCAGTCGTGTCACTCATGTCAAATGAACAAAACAAATTTTAAGCCTATTAAGCAACCTATGGAAATAACTACAACAGCTGAAAAGCCTTTTGAGAAATTAGCCATAGATATTGTAGGGCCATTACCACTCACCGAGAACGGGAATAGATTCATCCTTACTGCACAAGACGATCTGACAAAATTTTGTTTTGCCAAAGCCATTCCAAATCATGAGTCTTTAACTATTGCAAAATCATTGATGAATATATTTACCCAATTTGGAATACCACAAACTTTCTTGACAGACCAAGGCCCAGATTTTATGTCCGAATTAATAAGGGACCTAGGAAATTTATTAAAAACAAAACATATCTGCACCAGCCCATATCACCCCCAAACCAATGGAGGTCTAGAAAGATACCATTTAACACTAAAAGATTATTTAAAACACTACATAAAAGCCAATCAAACAGACTGGGACGAATACATTTCATTCGCAACCTTTAGTTATAATACTTCAATTCACAGATCCACTAACCTAACACCATACGAACTTCTTTTTGGACGAAAAGCATATCTACCCTCTTCCATACTGAAGGAACCAGAATTCCACTATACCTATGACGACTACATCCGTTCATTACAAAATAAATTAAACACTTCTTTCAAAACAGCAAGGGAAAATCTAATTAACTCCAAAAATAAGAGTAAAGAACAGTACGATAAAAAAATTAACCCGACAAAATTTAAAGTCAATGATCTCGTATGTATATACGAGAAACGAAACAAGGTAGGACTTAGTAAAAAATTATCGCCCAATTTCAAGGGTCCATTCAAGGTCACACAAATACATCCTAACAACACAGTAGAACTTCAAATAGGAAAAAGAAGAACTACTTATCACTCCAACCTTCTTAAACGTTATGTTCCAGATGATTTCGACAATCCTACTGCTACTCCTTCCTCTAATTCCTAATACCATCTCCGAAGCTCCGTACATCAATACACCCCTCACTGACACGAGTGGAATTTTTTATAGAAAGTTAGGAGAAGCGAAAATCTCGAACACCGAACTACACCTCATAACATACGTCAATATGACTTATCTATCTCAAGCGAAAGCTCTTTTAGATTTCCATTTTTCTAAATCACAAGAAATTTGTAAGCTACTATTAAAAGAAGTCGTAGTATCGAAACAACAAAAGTCTCTTTGCGAGCAAACCCTACAGTCTGTTCAAAATGAATTACAAAATATCGATGACAAGAAAAAAATACTTAACGGATTAATAGGACGTGATGTAAAGCAGCGTAAACGACGTGGATTAATCAATGGAGCTTCTTACATTTTAAATTGGCTAATCGGCACCCCAGACGCTGACGACGCCAAATATTATTCCGATAGCATAAAAGCCTTACTAAACGATAATAGACAAACCCAAACTCTATTAAAATCTCAGATACAGATAGTTTCGAGCACTATAAAAAATCTTAATAATTCGATTCAATCTTTAAAACTTACAGAAGACACCTTGAACAACAATATGCAACTAATTAATAAGTATATGTCAGAAACAGATAACTACATATTAAACCTCTCGTTAGAAGCAACTATTATGGAACAAGTGGCCACCTTACTTTCCCTATGCGTTCAAGTTTCAGATCACTTTGATAAAAACATAGAATCTATTAACTTGGGAAATCACAATATAATCTCTCCATTCTTAATAACTCCAAAGGATCTTTGCGAAGAGCTGATTAATTACAAAGGTGAATTTGAGTTAATAATCACACCGACCTACAAGAATTTACCCAAGATATACAAATTAATGAAACTTCACAGCATTACGATAAACGAACTCGTAGTATTTGTTATAAAACTACCACTCGTAAAAAGAACAAATTTTGATCTGTACAACCTGATTCCACTACCCATCCAACATCATAACACCTCTGTCTTCTCGTTCATTACACCTCAAAACCCGTACCTACTCCTCTCCCAACAAAAATCCAACTTCGCCGTCCTGTCGGATTTGAGAGACTGCGTTGAATATCTGGAAGGGAAGTACGTGTGTAGCAACGTAGACTCAGCCAGAACCACAGAAGAGTCCATCTGCGAGGTCCTGCTGCTGTCACCGCACGTAAGGCAAATTCCACAGGACTGCACGACGAAAACAATAAGTGCCGAAATGGAGATATGGAACTACATCGGAAGCAACCAGTGGCTGTATACCCTACACAAGCCGACCACACTGACAATCATCTGTGGTGAGAGCAACACTGATCACATGGAAGACATTGTTCTAAAACAAACTGGTTTGATACAGTTACACAGTGGTTGTAAGGGGTATACCATGATATATTCGTTGGAACCCACAAGCTATGTAAATAAAAACATCAGTCATTACGTTCCTCGAATCAACTTAACTGAAGACGACTGCTGTATTCTAGCAACAGATTATTTACACCATAAAGCGGCAGCACCCTTGAAACCTATAAAACTTACAAATATCGATTTAAACGAATTAAAGTTCAACAGCAAAAAACTCAGTGAACTCGACGGACTACTAACTCATCGTCTGAAGGAGCCATTTATCGTTACCCACACTAGTTGGTACACGATAACACTAGGAGTAGTAGCTGCCATTCTAATCCTCATCCTCGTTGGAAATTGCTGTCGCTGGCTTGGCTGTTGGAACTTGCTCAAGCGCCTCTGCTGCTTCACCAGGAGCCCCAGAACAGGGGAAATTGTGCCACCAATAATTAAAAATTTTGTTCACTGTAACTTCGATGCAAGCAATCATAGCGAACACAGGGACCATTCCAATGACATGGTCCTGTTTGAAAGGCGTGGAGGGGTACAATGTTCCGAAGAACAAACAACGCCTACTAACATCAGCGAGGAGAGGACCACTGACCAGCCTCAATCCAGAACCAACTCATACAATCTACGACCCAAGGTTGGACCACGAACGCGGAAAAGTTCAACCCCTTTGTAATCACAGAACCCGTACAATTATTCGTAACCATCAATTGCTAGTAACGACAGTCCATGTCAACTTTTCGTTATCAAATTTGTACACTTATATATGTAATATCATATTATATTAACACATTTATCCCTCATCATCAAACTACCTCAGTACATATATATGTAATATCATGTTAACGCATTCATCTTTATAATATGTAATTTAAGCTTATATATATAAGATTCTGCATAATTAGAGTAGGCTCCAATATTTAATTGTAAGTTACAATATCTTTTCTTAAATCGCATTATTAGTTAAATTAATAATTCTAGATCATTAAGATCCTCCTCCAAAAATTATAATTTTTGGACTACAAGGGGGGAGGTGTTGCATGACTAACCTACCGATACCTTAGATATTGTATCGCCCCGCGACAAACACGACAAATCATCCTGCGAAAAACATCCTGACTCATAGATTCCAAATTCCTAACCAGCTAGCTTCCCGTACCCGATTACTCATCTTGCCCCTTTTGCACTCTACCCTTATGCCGACCATTTCCAGTAGTATATATATTACCATTTTTAACCAGCGAGTCAGTTCTCTGTAGTTCGTACTTGCGTGCGGAACTTACCGCTTACGAATAAAAACCTTCGAGCCTCTCTAACAAGTTGCGTTTAAATTCCTCAATCCGGAATCCAACACAATATTTATTGTAATCAGGCTTATTCATTAATTTTAAAATTATGTTGTTGGTCCTCAGGACCATGGTCAGTAGTTAAAAATGAAATCAATTGAAATCAACTACCAATCATCCATATGTAGGTTGTGCAGTCCATTAAGAACTGTATGGTGCAATCAAATTCGGATGACGTGGCAATGAACATGTTAAAATGGTCGTGAAAATAGACCATCTGAAATGAACCATCAGATAGATCAATAGAAATCAATATTATTAAACCACTGAAATAGACTATCAGTTGGAATATTGAAGGTTAACGCCTACAGACAGGATGTAGGTAATATACTCCACACTTCTGACCCCTATTCCGAACGGTACCGTTCGGTGTACGCCGCGCCTTGAAATTTATGATACGTCAATCACTATTAAGCTGAAAGGAACACCTAAAAATAAGAAAACTAATTTGTCGACTACTGCACACCTACTACTTGTCCGTAAAACTCCTACAAATAACGAAGTTAGACATTTATTCGCACTTGTCATAAATTTAACCTTTTTCACGTATGGAGAACGCTAAATAGTTAAACAACCTTTATTGAAAATATCTTCGAGGAGAAATCAGAGAGTAGCTAAACGTATTTTGGGTTGATGCGTGTGGACTTTAAACATTTATTAAATGTTTCCACAAAAATTATTTCCAACGCCTAATAACATTAATATGATAATTAATGTACAGGCAGTACACACTTAGTTTCATTTCATTTAAAAATATTTCCCATATTTTAAAAGCATTAACCTATCATTTTATATTTCACGAAACTTCAACATAGAAAAACATCCGTCATCAAAAAAACAAACAGAAAATCATTTTCCTAATTACAATCGAAATAGCTTCAAATACCTAATCCAGTGCCATAACATTCAGAACGAGTGACGAACATCGTCAAAGAATTCCACAGAGAAGACAACAACACGATCGTTAACCCCTTATCTTATGATTTCTTTCTCAATTATGATCGGCACAACCAATTTGTCATGAATAATTTATTGAAAAAATGAGAAAAGTCTAAAAAATTCGAAGTGTATCTTAGCAATTCTAACGATAGGAAATAAAATTCATAGTGCCGTCAACTTCATTCTGTATCGTTACATCTCGGTATGTCACATTCGGTCTCACTTCCATCCTTTGTTATTACCATGCGCCAATAACGACCATGCGAGGAAGAACAAGAGTGGAACATCGTGAAATGGAAGTATCCCCTTGCCTCCCTGGCTTTTTAGCTTTTAGAATAGCCAACCTCTTTTCTCCATCATACAATATGTTTGTTTACTTCTGTTCGAAATAATCACCACGAGTCTCATACGAAGGGGTTAACCCCTTGCCCTTCGACTTTTACCATTACCATGATCAATACAAATACTTTGTAATGAATAATTGGAGATATTGGAAGAAGAACATCAGCAGAAAATTCTAGGCATAGTCTATATCCATATTTGCTCTAATTTATAATAAGCGATAACAGAAGAGTAATTATATAATAACAGAAGTATAATTTCGTTTCAAAAGAATTGAGTAATGTTTTGCTTATTAAATTCTATTTAAAATCTTCACCACGTGACTGACATGATATTGTAGGGCAAGGGATTAATAACCGTGCGGAATTCCATTTAAGGAACGTAGTCGGTATTCACCGTAGCTGTCGCGATCTCTGCGCCGCGTTCGGAGCTAGCGCGAGAAGAGTCAGCACGCTCGCGGAATAACAGAACGCTGGCTGAACTCACCATACTTTAAAAGAAATTGAATCATAAAAATATAGTGTTCACGTATGACCTAGCCACCGTTGGATCGTTCACGAAGAAATTCATCCTTCTAGCAGAGCCATCGAAGTCGACTTAAAAATAAACGAATTTTCGAGTGGCTGTTCGTTCGACCCTCCATTCTCTCTATCTCTCTATCCTCCCGTCTTTCTCTGTCTCCGTCCTAAAACGCCTGTCACACTTTGGTCGCCGTTGTAATAAAATCCTGGGACAGGACACGCGTTCCACCGAAAAGCTGGCGATACGCCAACTTTTTACATTCCCGTTAGTCCGGCCCGCGCGCGCCGCACACTGTACACGGTGAACCCCATTACGTAATTTCTGATAGTACAAGGAGCCGCCGGAAACAGATGCTTATCGTTTTTTTTAAACCTTGCCCGCGGTAAACCCTTGAGTTTAAGAGCGCGATTTAACGGACTTGGGGATTTAATTGGTGGGAAATGTCCATGTTTTAAAGTTACAGTAGCACGAATTAAGTGGCTCCGCGCATGTGCGCATACGACGCTGGAGAAGAGATTCGGATTCTAAGGTAATCGCAATGAAAGAGATACTTAAATGCACCTGAGTTCCACGTGGATTTGCTTTATGCGAATGAAAATCGCGCGGAGTCTGTCGGTACAAGAGAAAATAAAATATTGAAAAGAAAAGCTGGTATATGTAAATTTGAGAAATGCATATTTATTTCGCATAGGCAAAGAAAAGTAAATTTTTGATAAAAATATTAGAAATCATATATCGGGTCCCAGACTTGAGATTTTGCAACTTTTTTAAGGTAGAAACCAATTCTTCGAATGTGATTTCGAAGCCATCCACAACTAAGGAATACGCAATACAATCGTATACATACATAGATGATCGTCTGCATAATTTAAAGTAGTTGCCAATGATCCAATGAGGTTGACACAACTTAAAATATACATTAAAAAACAAAGTACATTTTATTCGGAGTTACTAAATTCAGATCGCGTGAATTAAGATCGCGCATAAGAACCACCACCTAAATAGTATTCTAATTTACCGTGTAAAAAAGAGACTCGCGTGAAACTATGCCGCGTAAATCGAGGGTCAAGTGTAAAAGGTCTTAAAAAAGAGTCTTTTTTAGAAAACGGATATGCCTTTTTAATTTTTCCTTCGTATGATTTGTAAATAGCTTTTAGAAACGTCGTTTCCACCATAATGTTCTATGGGTCAGCGATGTAATTGAATAGGGTGTTGCAAAACGCTCGGGTCCTCGGAACTTCAAAGTTTAACCTTAAAGGCTGAGCGTTGAAGGCTTCGAAGCTTTGAAGAGTTCTATAACGACTGAGTCTTTGAAGCTTCAAAGCTCAATCTTAAACACTGAGCCTTCGAAGGTTAAAGATTCGACCTTAAAGCTTTGAAAGCCCGATTTAAGCTTTGAGAGTTTTCAACGGTCGAGTCTTTATGCTCGAAAACAGTCGAAGACGCGTGCCGTCTACTGCTACATTAACACTGCATTGAAAATTAAAAATTTGTTTAATCTTCAAAGCGAAATTTCAGTTCTGAGGTATTAATATAGAAACAGTCGGATCGAGTCTTTGAATATAAAGACCTCAGCTTTTACGGCTCGAGGCTCAAGTCATGGCTACAATTTCCAAGACTCGAAGCTCGATATTCATTTTTACAACTGATTGGTTACTAAAAAGCAACTTGACTATTGGCACTAAAATTATTCTTCTTTTGTAATAAAAAGTAACGATTTTTGCAAGATAGTAAGGACACTGTATGTTATACTACATAAGGATATAACTTTATTTCAATGGATTTTATGTAATATGTATGGGCACCTGGAGAAAATGTGTCCAATTGGTCAAAGTGGATGGAAGCACTTCTCGCGTACATTTTCGATGCTAATGTAGGAACTATTCGTCAACACGGTTACACCTTAATCAATCAGTACCATAAACAAAATATGAACAAAATCCTGGTGAACTTTCCATCAACGCACGGTACATAAAAATTGCTATTTCGAATAACGATAACTAAAAGTTATAATAATTATATAATATCTGATTAATATATAGAGCAAACTATCGATATCCGCGTGTCAAACATTGGAAAAATACTATTTATACTTCGTCAAATTCTTGTATGAAATATTTGATTTTGCATTCATGACTAAATGATAATTTTGTAACTCTCAGTTAAAACACCTTGATTTCTAAGGACTGATTTATTTCATATGCATTTGCATTATCAAATACAGTGATATGTTTCAATAAAACTTAGCAATCCAATGCTCAATTATATAACAAAAATTTCCACAACAGTATTTATTACTATATATGTGTGTATACTATATTTTATTATATACTTTATAAACTGTATTACTTTTATGCAAGAGAATTTCTGTTTTTTCGTACAAACGGAATCGAGTTATTTCCAAATGGTTTAATACTAACTGTACCGCAAATCGGTCAAATGACCGGTGTTAAAATTTAATAAAAAACCCAGCGTTTACTTTCGTTCATTGAACTTTCTATTAATTCGTATATTGTCCAATTAATCAGTTTTCAAATCTTATCTTTCCTTCTGTTTCTATTTCCACTAAGAAAAGTTTATCATCTAACTTGTTTACCTTTCCTTTTTAGTCAGTTATTTGACTGGTTATGATAGGAATAAATATATACAAAGTAACCGGTTAGTGTTATGGTTATATCATGGCCAGCAAGTAGAAAATGTATGCGAATGCTAAAACGATAGCAAAATTCTTCTTCTCGTAATTCATGCGCAGCTCATTCATGATATATCGCGGGGATATCCCGTCGAGCTAAACGGCACCAGCGCCGTTGAAAAAATTCGACTTTCGGATACTGTCAATAATTCATATCAGCGCCAGCATTCTCGTTCTGCATTCAAAGCCCTTTGTCACTCTACTCGCCGACGGAATAACATGTCTGACCCAAAAACGGGGGTTGCTTCCACTGCGCTGGCTGAACTCCAACTTTTCCACGGTTGTTCTTTCGATATTCGCCGCGATTCGTAAGGAAATCCGAGTTTCGCGAAGCACGCGATTTTTACAACGGACCGTGCAATTCTCGTGACCATCGGTGCATACGAGTTTCCGCGTTACTTTTTCCAAAGCGCTATTTTCTATTCTTGTTTTTTTCTTTCGCCTACGTTATTTGAAATTCTTGAGTTTGAATAATATATCTACATTAATGTAATCTGTTTTTCGAATTTTTCGCTGATTCACAGATTCTGTAATAAGGAATTCTTTCGAAACTAAGGGAACTGCTCGAATTTATGTCTTCTATCGCCGCATGGCAATGAGGGAACTGCGGTAACCAGAAAATGCTGATTTTTGGTGGAACTTTGTAGATTTTTAGGGAATCTCCATAGATGCCAGTGTTTTGCTACCCTTCAGCTCTTCAGGATTTTCACAGTTTTCTGTATGATTCGAAAAGAGTATTAGTTCAAGAATTATGTTACATGGAAAATTTTATTGTTTTCCATGTTTTGTACAATATACAATTTTGTTTACATCAGAGTAGTGGGAAAGTCTTGTTAATATAAGCGATAAATTTTTTAAGCAGCCATTATTGAAGGGTTTTCTAAAACATTAAAGAAAGTACACCAGATTATAATTTTAATTATTTTTTCTACGCCTACTATATACAATTTTAAATATACTCTAAAAAATAAATAGGAATACATTCAACCATAATCCTTTTTAGGGTAAAATTCTTCATATATGGACAATTTTTGTTTGTAATAAATATTTTTAATTAAACATTAGGAAAAATTAATTGTCTGCTGTTTATTTTCAGTAGTTGTCCTTATCTTTCTTGCTTACGATCTTTGTGTTGCATTAACAACTAAGATTATTGGCAAAAATAGTTTACTGCTTTATTTGCAATATTGTTCTTTTGATTTAAAAATAATCAATTGAAAATATTCGAAACGAAATAGTAAAAAGATTAGTTAGAAAATAACTTTTCTAGAAAGCAGTTTAATTACATGACAGAGCGGGGAGAAATGTATTTTACATACTGTTACGTACCTAACTTAAATGACTGGTTTATTAATGTATCGCGAAACGGACATCGCATTACTATTCATGTCCAGTAACCGTAACAACCCGATTGCATTGAACATTTCCAAATTATTTATCCTGTTAAATAATCGCTTTCGGGAAACATTTTCAAATTGCACGTACAGTCTGTCCGATTCAAAAGTGTTCAGCTTTACCAGCAGACAAATTTTGTATTTTAATTTTATACTTCATATAAATATATAATAGATTACTAGTGAATATAATAACCTTGTATAAGTATATAATAATACCTATTAACCTAATCGGTCAATATTAGTAAAAATAACGGGTTTTAGTGTTTTTATTTTGCAATTATAGATATTTTAAAAGATTTTAAAAATAAATAGATTCACTGAAATATTATAACGAATATCCGAAGAAATCGAAAAAATATATTGTCACAATCTTTATAAGGAGTACATATCAATCCCAATAGCTTCCCAGTAATTACATCATTAATGCGATATCATTCCGTCCATTCCTGCCCCGGAAAATTGCATCTGGTGAGCAACATCTGCAGTGAAATTCGGACTCAGCTCTGAACAAGCTACAAACGCCGTGGCTAAGAAATCATTAAAGATTCGCGACTGCATTACAACTTTGCCTCACCAGGAGGGGGTAGTTTTCAAGTGCCCGATGTATTTCCGTGGTTCCGTTTCGCAGCTTACGAGGCTTGCATTAGCGCAACATTTGTAACGAACTGCGCAAGTTGGGCCAAGTTCAGACCAATGGAACCGCGGCGTATCTGTTGTTAGGGGCGTTTATTAACGTATTATGCAACGTCAACAGATGCACGCTCAGGAGGAATAAAACGACGTACAGTCGGACGAGCAGCTAGTTCCACCAGCAACACCTGTTACCGAGCACTTTCGTTCTCGCGGCAAACATAAATTATTCATACGACATACCGCGCGGCGCTGCATTAACGTTCGTCGAAACTTATTTTTGCCCGCTAAGAAGTTCTTCATCGCGATACCACGGAGAAACTCGTTCGCTCCCTTAAAAATTCTTCGCATCGGCAACCGTCATGCTTTGTCTTACCAGCATCGCTTCCACTGAAAGATTCTCGTAACGTTTGAAAAATGAATTTCTCGTGGCCAGAAGAGTCAAGAAAACTTTAATAATCTTAGTTCAATGAACTGACTGTAAAGGGATCGTCCAATTTTTCTTGCTTGTCTAAGCTTATTAAGATTTCCAACCTAATTAATTTCTACTTTAAGCAGAAGCGAATGAGACTATACGTTGCTTCATTTCTGAATATTAATATATTATATAATTATTCCTTAATATCCCTGAACATTAATAAATATATTATGAGTTATAAATAGGATATATAATATTACCTGTAAACAATAAATGCAGTACTATGTCTGTCTGAAAAACTTAAGCACATTCTGGATATGTTGGAATCATTTAGGTTCGTCTTCATATCGGACTTAATGTTACAGTTGTTTCTTTTAGACGAGAAACCTAACCCAGTGTATCTAGTGGCTCGAGTAAAAACAGAAACACCGGATTGTTGAACAAGAATATAATGCACTTTTTTATGATTTTATGATGCATTTATTAAATAAATAAAAAATATTATGAGATAGATCGGTTTGAAATCGTTTAAATAATGAAGATTTAACCACACGAAACGATTACTTTTCTCAAAATATAGTTCTTTTCGACTTAAGGTTTAAAACTATGTTGAATAATTTCCCTTTTACGTTATAAAAATAGCTTTAAACTCTAAAAATGTAAACTCTTAACTATACAGGGTTTCAATTATCCAGAATATTTGTACCAGAATAATTGTACCTTGAATTATTCGATATAATTTTGAGATTCTTTCCGTTTTCGGTATGGCCTTCACCGGCCGCGAAACCTTGCCCACCACCGGCACTCACCGTTCACACAATACTTTATACTGTGCATTGACGGCGATTGCGCTTTGCTCTTCTGCAGAACTGTGATGAGGAAAGCTTTGAAGCACTGAAAACTTGTTTTACATTACAGACAGCTTTGTTTCTAATTGAATCAATACAGCATATGTTTTCGATACGGTATTTCTAAATGTTCTTTTGATAAAAACAAAATTTTGGAAACTCAATTGAAAATTATTATTTTATTTACATAACATAAAGAGATAAGGTAAGTTTTTGAATATTACGTTGAATGTTATTAAATGTGTCTTCACTTGACGCGCCAGAATGCACTATGGGTCTAAGAATTATAGAAATTAAAACGTAGGATACAAAAATAAAAAACGTAAAATTTCGGGAACAGGTATATTATATTATTACTTACATGAATCAAAAGCGTACTATAACAATTTCCGCTGAGGACTTGTACAAAGGTTACAGATTCTTAGTAGCTTATTGACTGAACCCACTACAACTGCACAGCAGACAAAGTGACTGCCGACTATAGTCGACGCTCCTACCGAAGTAGTTAAAATGGGTTTGTGAATCCTGCAAATGAAAATTCTGATTTTTCCTGAACTATTTTTAATTACAAATAACGATTTCCAACAATTTTTTGTACAAAGTTAAAAGGAAACTTCTGACTGTCAGAAAGTTAAACGCAAAACCTCTTTTTTCCAATTTCCTTTTAGTCACAGATAATGATTTCCAACGCATCTTTTTATACAAAATTAAAAGAAAATCTCTGGCAGCTAGGAAGTTAAACCTCTTCTTTTCAGATTTTTGTTTAGTTACAAATAACGATTTCCAACACATCTTTCTATGGAAAATTAAAGGGAAATGTCTGACAGCCAGAAGCTTAAACGCAAAATCGTTGCATTATGCAATTAACCTAATCGAAAAATACGTGTTTACGTTCACGCGAGATCGACGCGGCCGGAATACGTTTTTAATCTTTCGCGTTACCTCCGACCGCTTGCTTCTGACCCTGGAGGGATACGTTGAATGATGGAAGACTCCTGGCAAGTGGTAAGGTGTTTCACGTTGCGCCAAATGAATAATTTATGTTCGCCAACAGCATAGCTGGTGAAAGTGTTAAGTAGCAGGTGTTGCGGTCTGAATTCGCTGTTTACACCACCGTCGACCAAGTTTCGTTTTATTCGCGCACACGTGAAAGCTTCTACCATATGCGTACAACGGGGGCGGTGCGCTTGACCAAAAGAAAGAGCGGTTTGATAAACAAAACGGAAATGCAGATGGACGAATATTGTTTCAAGGTATATATATTCCAAATATGTTAATTTCTGTATAACACGTGTCTATCCATTATTCATATGACCTGAATAGGTTTTATTTGTTTGTATAATTTGCAATATGTACTTCTGCCTTGTTAGATAATATTTTTCAATCGACATTTAGTCTATTAATGCTTTTCCTTGTGATTTAACTCTCAATGATGATGAATACAATTATTTTGTTATTAATAATTTATTGAGAAAAGAACAGAAAAATTCTGGGCATGTTCTACGTGTATGTTTGCTTACAATTATTGATAACAGAAGAATAATATGCAATTTGAATCCGAAAGAATTGAGTATTATTTATCCTCGTTAAACTCTGTTTAAAATCTTTATCGCGAGTTTGACACGTTATTATAAGGTTAGGGGTTAAGTGGCGATTTATTAAATGCAAATATCTATACTGACGAAAAGTAAAAGGGTAATAAGGGACTGAAGTGATTTTAGTCTACAATAAATGTAATTATAATTTAATTTTAAATTGCTAAGGATATTATGATCAAATTTAATATAAAAATTTCTAAGTAAATATACACTAACGGACACAAATTGAGAAATAAACAATTTCAATGAACATCATATCTCTTGTTCAAATATAATTAATGTTAATTAATTTTACATTTTCTTATTTGGTTTTGCGTAATAAACAATACGCATTTTTTAAGTTCTATTTGAAGAATTTCGTACACGAATAATACAGAAAAACGTTTTACATTATCCTTGCTCAAATACTCTGTTTCTTAATTTTTGTCGATATGTGTGCCTATATGAAAACCAAAAATTGGTAAATGATAAAAGTGTATACAAATTACGAATATATACACCACCTCTAGTTAACAGGTTAATATTATAATCTAATATTTTGGAAAATATCAAGGGTGATATCAGCGGAAAGACACTGTTATCTAGTCCAAACTGTTACAACATAAACTGCATGTGCTTATGCATCATGTTGGTTATTCTTCGACCTATATACCTGTCACATTATGCAGTATGCTAATGAACACCTATTGTCGTGACCTGGACCACACGGAGTAATAACACAAACAATCCTGACAGCGGCAGCTTTTATCGACATGCGCCTCTATCACAGTTAATTTGTCCAGCGTAGGGCTGTCTGATTTTGAGTAAAATCTACTGTTGTGCTTACGTAACTGCTTTCAACGGAATATCACTATTACCGAAAATTTGTTCATTGTTGAGGGATGTATGCATGTCACTTTTTAACTTTTATTATTTTCATAAAGGATCTAGTGCCTTATAATTAAACGTCCGGACAGATACAAAATTGTTGCATTTCTTTGAATGAATAGTTAATTCAAGTTATTATTCGATGATTGTTATTCGTGAATATATCAACTATAATCAGTAAATATTTTCAACAATAATTGGTGAAACATTATTGATGAAAGTGAGAAGCATCAAGATATCGAAATAATTAAATTGTCTAAAAAAATGGCAGATAATGTAATCGTTAATCATTCTGAAAACTTCAAAAATTTTATTTTCTCCTTTGAATGTTCTTTTACAGTCTTTTTAAAAACATTTTCTTAGCTTCGTTACCACAGCATCTTCCAAGTTATACATCTGATATTCTTCAAACTCTTACATTTTCTATAATTACTACAGTTCTTGAAAAGCTTGAAGCTTTGAGAAAATGTCTACAGTTGTCACCATTTTTGAAGATAGTACATTTCTATTTGTGAATCAATACAAGTTTATACATTTCAAAAATTGAAACAATAATGATCAAGTTTGCTTCGAAGAGAGTCTACTAATAAATTTATCACATGTTTGTCGCTTAAGAAGGTATATTCTCGAAATGTAGGGTATATCAAGGCGAATCAGGTCATTTTCTCTATGACAGTAGCAAAATAAAAACACTTGAACCTTATTAACAAAGTATGAAAAAAGATTTTTAAATCTCGTTGTAAATAAGAGACGAATAGTAAAAAGTATAATCTGCGATAAAACAAGTATTGTGTTGTTGCAAACATTTTTTCTTCGATACAAATAATATCTGTTTTCAAACTATTATTATTATACATAAAGAACACTTGTTTCTTCGTTTTCACTTAGTTTTGGCTTAGCCAGCGAACAATTGAGAACTTTTCTTTTCGTTTCTTATAAAAAAAAACATGAAAATTTTCCATCAACCCCATATTTACTGAATTTTTATTTCGAGCTGATTCACCTTGGTCTATCCTGCTTACATATTATACATATATCTTTATATACCTTAGACCGACATAAGCTCTTAAGTAACACTGACAGTTTTTGGTAATGACGTGCGCGAACTAGGAATATGTATAACGGCTGTCCCATATCGGCAGACTATAATACATTATATTCGGCGAAATCGAATTGATCCCGGGCGGATTTCGCGCGAAGTGGAGACGACTGAATGATTTATTTTGTCCGGCTGTGCGAATGCGAACCAATAGAACATCAAACGCTACGCTAGAAATCAAAACGACGGAAGTGGGATAATGGACTTCGCCACTCGATGCATTTCAATGCACCGACCGTTTCACCTGTTCGTTCCGCGAATACTTTCAGTGAAAAGTTAACTAGACGGAACTGATTTTACTGTCTCTCAGATACTGAACATTTAACGAACACGTGAACATTGTAATAATCGTGTATATGAATTTGTTCGCAAAAAGTGAATTATATTTATTCGATCAAATTAGTTGAATGGTATTTTATTTGAACAATTTCCTTCTTTTTCAGGTAAGTGCACTGAATGAAGATGAACAGTTTTCTGCAATCGTCCATGTAAGTCACGCATAATATTTTAAAGCAGCATACAAACTGTTTAGATATATTCAGTAAATTATCGAGTTGCACAGAACTGTCTATTCATAGAACCACTTGAAATCTATCATGCATCTAACCTAAATAATAAAACTATCGAGAGCAACTCTTGAGATCAGCGCTTTCAGGTTGAAAATTTTTCTATATTTTTCCACATTTTTCTTTCTTAACTTTCAACAGTAAGAAGGAATAATACTTTATTTGTACTAGTTTTATTTATTTATTTTAATAGTATATTTATTACAAATAGAAATTAATTGTTTTGTTAGTTTTAATATAGCTTTGCTATTTTTACTCATTTTTTCTTGCAATGTAATACAAATATAGATTGTTAATTGGTATCTATACTATGCTGAACATGCCATTTTTTGTTTGTAAGTTACTTGTGTTCCACAGAAATAATTCTCTACCATGTGATTGAATATTTTATTCTGAACAAAATATCAAATTCTTACTATTTAAAAACTAAAATTTAGTTATATGAGACACCACCGTACCAGTTGAAGAATTAAAAATAACAATGAATGATGGAAAGTAAAAAGTAACTTACTTTTATTTAATCGTACATATAACATAGTATCTATTCGCAAAGAAAAAATACAATTGGTATATTTTATTATTTTCACAAATAATTCTGCTACAGTAAAATATCTCTCAACTAACATTTTACAGCATATAACGCACTATTATTAGTAGACGGAGAAAACTTTATGCGTTTATGAAAAATCTGAAAGTGTCCAGTTTCGCAGAATCCACATGACAGGAAAGAACATATAAAATATCCAAAATATAATGTATTTTATAATATTTATTAGGGAAAACTATTTTTTACCATAATCCTATTTTTCTACTTATGTTCTTAACCCGTTATCTATGTAATTTAATTTGAAAAATCTCCTGCTTTGCGCGCTATAAAGTCAAAAAATGAAGTATGTACTCGTTGAACGCAGACAAATGCATTTAGGATATATTTTAATAACAAGCCAAAGCAGAACAAAGAAGAATTATATGTTTATCTGAAAAAATAAAGAATTCATCGTTGAAAGAATTAGTATCATTTTAAGCTTTTATATGACGCGTGTACTCGTGAAACGCAGTTAACTAGTTAAAAATTTGAATTCACCGAAGAATCCGCAGTCGAGTCGCGACTCTTCCAATATTATGAAATAAAGCATAGTAATTAATTCATCTCGAAAGCCAGAATCTTCGTAGAACGATATTAAGTCCCGAAACATTAAATATTTAAAAGAATAGAAGAACTGTCTTAGGCAATTCATTTGAGTGGTTGCGAACCACTCTCCAAAACGACGCGAATCTTACGCGCCGTGCTTTTACAAGCAATCTTACTAGAGCCTCGATATCAGTTAAGGTTTCGAGTTATGCAAATTACGTTCCTCTGTACATACTTACCGACGGAGTGCTGTTTACCTTCGCAACGCCACTGGAAGAAACTTCCTGCGTCGAGTTTCGTTCTCACTTCCCCGTTTCGTCCGCGATTCGGAATCGCCTCTCGTAAACCGATCAAATTACGTTTATCAATGTTTCAAAGGGACAAGGGACACCGTGATACATAAATTCATTTCCTTCCAGTTGCTGGCTTTATCTTGAAACGATTCTATTTTTCACGATGAAAAAAACGAGAAGAAAGGGGGTACAAATTTGCAAGGTTGACGAGCGACATTTTCAGAAATTATAAAACAATTTTTATTGAAAAACTAACACCGTGGACAGGGACGTCAAATATTTGTTACACGATGCTCCGAAAGTCACGCACAATTTTTACTATGATTTATGAGGTTCGTCAACCGTCACTCTGCTCCTCTCTCGTCCCTCAACCTCCATTGTTACGTTTCACGTCGATTCCGCTTACCCTTTTTTTCCTGATGGCGCTCGAAGTGCTTCGCTGAGTTATTAATATATTCCCCATGTTGTTACAATAGGTGAACACTGGAAACTAGGGAGACAAAAAGCTAGGAAACAATAACGTGTTGGGAAGGAAACGATTTAAATGAAATTGTTAAAAATATCTGCTGTATCAAAGTGTTTGCGGAATTTAAGGTTTATAATAACTCAACCACCTGACTGTCAGGGATATTTTTTCATTTTGCACCATAAAATGTTGGAAATTGTTATTTGTAATTGAAAGAGGGTTAAAAAGATAATAAAAAAGAATTCTCTTGGAAAATCTAAATCTTCTTTATATCGTGTATTTATAATTATGGTTATGTAATATTTATCTAATCTCATTAATATTTCTTATGTAATATTAACTTAATTATAACACAATTGTAACATAACAGGACTTTCACGAAAGCTAAAAAGTTTCCGTTATTCGATGATTTTTGTTCTTTTGAAACATTTTCTAATTCATTAAATCCTTTAAAAATTGTTTTTTTTTAATTCTTTAAGAATTAACAAACAGTATAACATAATTAAATTCAAGTTGCCATAATTATTTTAAAGATTGTAATATTATCTATATTTTTCATGAGTACACGTAAATTATATTAAATCTTTATCACATTCTTTGTAAAAGTAAACATTTCTTGTTTCTTTTATTTTCATGAAACAATATCTTTGAAGTCACGAACAGATTTAAAAATACAAACTTTTCTTTATACATTAGGAAGATTTAAAAGAAAACTAATCACTTCAATTTTTAACGTGTTACACTTTGATGTCTCGAAATAAAATTATTTCATTTGAATATGTTTGCAAGAATTACCAATGTAACAGGCATGGAAAAAAATTGAGTTAATTCGTGGCATACTGCGAGGAGCAAAAATTAATCTCTGTGCTTAATAAGGTAAATATCTCCAGAGATTTAAACGTGTCCTCTGTGAATGGATTGTAAAATATAGGAGAGTTAATTTTCCTGAATTCACGAGGGAAATCGGTCGCTCTATTTCCAGTGTTAATGTAACTTTTTTTTTGCAAGAGGTGCAGAATATTTAACCATGTAGGCGTTAATAAAACGAGAAAAAAGATTATGCAAAATACTTAAAAATTTTATTCGATATACAATAATTGTTGCAAGATTAGTTCTATCTTATACTAATTTTTAATTTTTGCTGTATTGATCCTAAAAAGACAAAAACAGTGCTTCCTGAACCCACAATTTACAAAGTACAATAAATATGTTATGTACCTTGCCTTTACTTCTATTTTCTTATCAAATGTACAGTAAAATACTTTGTTATTTAAACATTAAAATATTTTTTCATATTCAATTAATATACCACGTTATAACACATTTTCATTTTTCGAAGTACAAAAGTATGAAATCTTTCAATCTATCGAAATATATTTCTTCAAATTAAACACTACATAAATAAAATTCACTAAAATTTTAACATGTTGCACCCGCCTTTTTCAATCGCCATTTAATCCTTTTTCAACAAAAATATTCACACTGTCAAATGTATAAATATATAAATTATCAATTGCCAAACATATTTCCTATTTTTAATGTCTATATTCTCAATAAAGAAAAGAACTTCCTCAGTCGAGATACAGCTCTCTAAGAAATACGAAGTTACTTTACTTGCTATTTCAGAAGAATATTTAAGTGTATCAATCACACATTCAAATCTACTTTTCATATGCATCAACTTGACACGAAACTCTTCCATTCTCTTACCTAGAAAGTATACTGCGTAGCAACGAACGATTTCACGGCACCATGATTCTGTCATAGAAATTCCGCCACTAGTAACCATTTGCTCTCTTCCTCCAATCACATGGTTCCTTGTTTTCCCCCGTTTCTTCCTCCTAGTCCAGCTTGGTTTTTCCTCGCGAGATTTCCCGCTTCTACATACGGGTACTCGGTGTATTTTTCTCGAATTCTCCGAATCCCTCTGTCCGTTGATCCCCTTGCTTCTGAGCCGGTGTCCCTCTCTCTTCATCACGGCAGCCACTACGTAACCATTGTCCCATGAAATTGGACGTCATTCACGTACCGGATGTCCATGACTCTTTCACAGCGGCCGCGCCACGTCGAGGACGTAACGATCGGGAAGCAGAAACTACGAACGCGTGTCAACCGATGTTTGCGAGAGATACGACGACCGATCTCCCTCTAACACGCCGCATAATTGGCGGCTGCATTTTCGAAATGACTGAATTAACGTTTACTACTTCGATAATGAGGTTAAGGCGCGACAGATATGCTGCAGCATCTATCGACCCAACTCCGAAACGTTTATACCTGAATTTAATTTTTTATTGTAGGAACTAGCAATTTATTTCATTGACGTTGGTTGTATGCCTCCAATTTTCAACACGGGATTAGCTTCTTGTTATGTTCGACTTACTCGTCTCGAATCATAAACTAATCGACAGCGAAGCGACTTAGGCTAATTTCATAATTACAGACCAGGTGCGCGAGCACTTCGAAATCTTGCTAATTTTTATGATGGGGATCATACAACATTTAGACGCCACGTGTGACGCAGCGACAAGCTGCAACCGTAAAAACCCATAATCGTAAAGAACAAACAAATAGTTATAAATCATGATGATAACGGAACAAACCTAGGTTTTTGACAATTTAATTAAAAGATATTTTTATCAAAAATGTATGTCAAAAGTTTCATTTCAATTCATTATGCATAAATAAAGTATAGTGAAGTTTATTTAGATTGTTTCACTTTCATATTTAATTACAGAATAATAACCGGTAACAGAGGATAGCTTCTGCGTAAAATTGCCGGTTAACAGTGTGTTAATATATGAAACGCTATAATAAGTAGTTTGTGTACCAATACTCCTTGCCGCTATCCACTTTTAGCTTGTGGCCAGTGGTCGGAAGTATTTCATTAGAAATACTTAACATTTTCTAACTAGACAAAGATGATATTTGTTTAAATAAACTCAAAAAGAATTCGCAAGTAAATTGAGAAACAAAGCTATTTTAGCCCAACATTTCACACTCAATATTAATTTCACATTTCAATATTAAATATTAAATTTTATAGTTTTACTGCATCAAATCAAGTGGTGACTGAGAGTCACGTCTCGAGTGCAAAGGGTTAAATATAAACTTTAATCGATACAATGATCTACAGTGAGATCCAATAACGATACAATTTTATTCTATATTTTCGATTTACTTTTTGACATAGAATCATCCCCTATCTAGTTGTGCCACCAGTTACATGATACCCTATATATCGAACTCTTACATTACAAACTACGTACATTTCATCGTTACTTCTGCAAAAACGAGAACGCGATAAACAGCGTTCCGAAAATAATATTCCACCGTGCGTATACCCTAAAACAACCAATCACGTTCTGCGTTCCCGCATATTGGCCCATCTTTCAATCGTCGCGTGCAACCGGTTCGTAATGCGGAATCAGTAAAAACTGCGAGCAGCAATAACAACGCGGAGCCCTGCGAACTGCTAGTTTTCCTAGGGGCCCCAGGTTTATAACCTCGTTCATCAGGGACGGCTGAAAAACACTAGCGCCGGCGGCGGCGCAATAAAATTACTGGAAATCGTATTTATTACGAGCACTAGTAATTTTATCGGGGCAAATCCGAAGACAAAGTGCGTTTGCGGGTCCGTTCTTTTCGCGGCGGCACACTCTGCTGCCCGCCACGCCGCTCGTTCATCATGATGATCTAATAACTGACCGCGGCAGCGACAGCGAGGAGAATAAAATTAGCCGCCACTGTATTTATTGCGAGCACAATTATTTCGCCGTACGAACGCGCGCCTGCCCGAAATGCGAATTCGTATTCTATGCCGGTACCCCGCTGCTGGCGCACGAATAAACGGATTAAGTAATTACCCGAAACGATGCCACGGTGCAACGAAAACGCAGCCATGCAGCTACGTGCACCGCGCTAATGCCGCTTCACTTTTATTTTTATCTGGTCCAAACTGCTTCAAGACTTATCGCGATAATGGTTTACGACGGGGACCGCCAGATGAGGGTAATTGGCAGCCCAATTAGGAAGTTATTCAAGTAGGAAATTATATCTGCTGTGTTATTCGGCAGTCACAGAAGGTACTGCGTTTTTTAGTGACTTCATTCCGCTAAGATAAGGCGTGTGTACTGTCGTAAATGTATTTTGTACGTTTTTCCAAATTTTTTTATTTGTTTGCAAGTATTTTTCTATAATAATATAATATATACTTACAAATTGAAAGGCTATTGTTCTCTTTTGAAGTTGTTAACGAAATTTTTCAAAATAGGAAATGAAGCGACTACATTTGATTTAAATTAGAATGCTTATTTTCTTGTAAATAGAAATTTTCCCTTATTTACAATCGCTTAGATTATTTGATTAAGTGACAAATGGTATAATTTTCTTCCCTTGATATCAATCTTTTGTTTATGACTAATATCTGTCTAAACCGCTTCACTTAAAACACAATAACGCACTTTTTAAGCTTTTATCTTTTGTATAATAATAATTATAATCACACTCAATAAAGCTACAACTGAAACATTTTTTTATGTATAAATTTTACTTACTGCACGCTATTTCTTCTTCCACTGCACATGTTATTTCACAAACTTGAATCGATGTTGCTTGGATGTTAATGCAGCTTTCCGTGGAAGCTTTAATCCCATAATATTATTAGAAGTCTGGAATATACAATGAACGCTTCTAGAATTAGTTTGAACTCCAGCTTCCTAAATAATTGACTTGTCTTATGTAAGACACAAGTTCGATGCAGTCCGTGAAATTGTACTTTGTTCGTAAACGAAGCCCGCATTAAAGCACTGATTACTTCTATTTCCAACGTAATTGTTGGCATCCCTTACTAAGTTATAATTAATTTTTCAAATGTTCTTTATAGACTAAGTACTTTTTTGTAGTATCGAAACGTATAATCTACCGGAACAGTCAAAAGTGCGCTACTATTGAAATTATCAATGATAGAGTTAATTAATATTATAATATTTCCTTTCATTTTGCCTGTTCACTCGCACGCGAAAATTCTGAAAAAATTCCAGCAAGTTGCAGGTAACGAGTCTCGTGTTAGTGAATTTTTTCCATTTCATTTGGTTGAAAACCTTGGTTGTAGAAAATTACAAGCGCTAAGGAATTTGGAAAAATTAAAATTTCTTATCGAAATTTAAAAGTAATATCATTTGCATTTTGGTACTATCGGCATATTTTTGTATCTATTATCCTAAATCCTTTGCAGATTTTTCTGTAGAGTATGTAGTATTATAAAAGAATAAAAACTAATTTTTTCCGTACACCATTCGCGAAAATGTAACTTATATTTCAAAATTTTATATTTCCTTTATTCTCTGAATATGAAGAAAGATGTTATACGAACTTGAAAAGTTAAATTAACCGGATTAATGAAGGGTTTAAGCACATTAAAATTGAGCTTATAAATTAATTACGGTTTTTCAATAATTCTCAATGCGAAATTTATAACAGACTGAGACATTTGCTTCGTTTAAATGAGACACAGAATCCTCTCAGGCTTTAATGTATTTTAAAATATGAATATTCCCCGATTTCTCCCTATCAGACTACCCTAATCTTATTATACTTATTATACTATTTATACTTTATTATATTACATTATACCATTATTATAATAACATCTATATTATAAAGCATCTATCACACTGCCAAAAATATGACCAATATATTTATAATAATCTATATTCCTATACACGTTGACCAGAAAGCGCTACACGTTGAATATTCTATATCTCTTCTGTCCCATAATAATAGTAGCAAAAAAGAATGAATATAGAACGAAAGGTTTATTATCAAAAAACTAGATTAAATAAAACAATAAATTAAAAATATTACTCCTACTTTTCATTTTGAATGTTGAGGTAGTTCCTGGATTTTTAAATAATTTCGTTACTGCATTTTAAAATTGTAGGTAGGATTCCTTGGCTGCGAAGCTTTGTTTTCCCTTTACGCAATCTTTTTGATTCTTTGCATTCGCAATTTTGCACTACAACATAACTTACAGCTACATTCGCGAATAATTTCCGTTTAAATATTCACTTGCTACTATTACTGTGGGACAGAGACAGTATACGTTTTCGTATTGCATACGTTTTATGCAATGTTGCACTTTAAAATTTTCCATAAATGCATACAAATCCAATCTACTAATTACAAACAAATGGAAGGGAAATAAACTTCACACGAATTATTATTCCGTCGTATTTACTGAAGGAGTTTCGTCGATAAATGCAAAAGAGTGCAACACAGTTTCAGTTTACGAGTATACGTTCGATGTATCAAGACTGGTCTTACAACGAAGTGGGTCATTTCATATGCAAAACTACATCGAAAACAGTCATGAAATCTTTCCGTTCGGACTTTCTTTTTCGAGAAAATCGTATTTGAAAATTTACTGAATACGCATGTTACTGGAAGTAGGAGTCGGTTAATGCGTCTGTTCATGCTTTACTGTTTCTACTACTGGCACGTACCAAGGCGCATGTTCTTGACAAGCACTTACACCAGATTTTTTTTTAAGGAGACCTGACATAAAGAACTTTATTCTTTTCTCTCGATTTATTTTTCATCTGACGCGTCCTGCGTGCAATATTTCTATGAAATATTTGAGACATTCAATTGTCAAGATGTTTAATTCCGTGAAACGAAAAATAGAAAAATTTGACGCAATTACATACATTAAAAACTAACCAAAAGTAACTCATTTATGAAACATTTAGAACTTTTGGAGAATATTGAATATGTATTCGAGAATTTAATACACATATATTATCTTTCTCTTCAGAATTCTGAGAAAATATGTACTAGACATTACGTGTTAACGTATTATATACACACAAGATTTGTGTAATACACTAAGTATTCAAAACTTGGGTTTTTAGTACGAGTGTAATTATATCTACAGTTTATTTTTGTGTTTACTTTAATTTGGTTATAGATATTCATATATCTGTATATACAGATACATTTCGTATACACTTATATATACAAGGTATTAAAAAGAAAAAGTTTATGGTTTCTAAACATGGGACCTAAAAATAATTGTTTGGATAAAATATTAACTGTTCATTAACATTCTGTCTTATAAGTAAATCTCTTTGTAATATATACTAAATATCTAATCGAAGAAAAGTCATCGTGGAATTCAAAGTATTAGTTCAAGATTAATAATTCTAAGAATTAAACATAAGGCTCTTAATAATATAAAACAAGATTCCTTCATAGGTGTGAACGTAATTCAGTTTAATAAGTTCGTAAATTTCATTCAATTTTATTCATTATTCTATTATCTATTCATTATTCTAATATGGAAATGGTAAATATGCATTTCGTGTATGCTCTTGCAAATGGCGATACGTATGCAGCTTGTCGTTTATACATAGAGATATATCCTAATAGCCTCATTCTGTCACCTAAATTTTTCAAAAATCTGCATCAACGTTTATTTGAATTCAGAACTTATGACGATCTACAATTCATAAATATGATCTATGTATTAAAATGGAAGGAAGACATCAAACGTGTTTTATGAAAAATGCTACGTTTATGACTGTGAAATGTGTGTTATCTATGGTTTGTGACAGGTAACGTCAGTTCACTGTCTTCAATAAATAAATAATAAAAATTGGTTTTCATCGAAACAAATTGCTTTTAGTACTTATTTTGATTAAACATTTTTTACATCTCTCAGTGAGTAATGTACATAGCAAATATTCGACCCTTCTTTTTAACACCCTGTACAAAGTTAATTACTTACACAGGAAATTATGCGAAGTAGCTTAGTAATCTAGTAAATTCATGTCAGGAAGATACGAACTGGTTTACATGAGAGATCAGATGTTACCGTTGATTCATTTGACTTCCTACACCTTATCTATATGTTTCGTGTGTCTCTAATAATTTATGATTAACACATTCCTTGCCACCGGAAATTTCGATTATATCTTGCTTATAAGGTGCACTGATTTTTTAAATGATAGATTAAGTTATATTCAAGTTTTTGTTGACTTTTAATATATTTTGATGTTACTTCTTTACTTTTTTGTTGTTTCGCGGCGTCTATCATTATTCTTTGACATATGTCTCACAGAAAATGTTTCCTTACAAAAATTGCACGTGTACCATAAATGGTGCACGTGGCACAGAACGTGTTAAAGACTGTTTAGTCAACTGCATTATATTCAGAATAATTCAATATGACTGAAATTTTCAAAGAAAATTCGCAGTTACTTCATTTGATTGATTTCCTATGCAACATTCTTATTAAACTATTCTGCTGAATTTACTTCTGTTACTGTAACACATCTGTCCACGTACCAACATTGTACGAATTAACTCTGTCGATCCTATGAGTTCATATACACGTCCATCAGTATCTAATGTATCATCTGTAATGAAGAATATTTCCTCGAGTTTTACAAAATAAAGACTGTTATATTTATAAAATAAAGTTCTATAGAATAAAAATTTATAGGACAAAGATTATTATATTTCAGGATGCTTCTAAGAAAATTTGTTTATTTTCTGAAGTACATCATACCCAGTAAAATATTCAACGAAGGGACTAAAACAAGAACACTTTAATCACCCCTACTCCTATTCCAGTATCCATAAAACCAGAACCTCCAAAAAATATCTACACCTCAAATACAGTTCCCGTTTCCCACATAGATCTTTATTAACACTAAAACTACCAGACAGATCAAATTGACTTATTCCTGATGTCTTCTGTTTGCAATGATTAAAAGGATAACAAATGTTCCTCTAAGAAATTGTTAAAGAAATTGGTTCAGTACCACGGAAACTGAATTGTAAATCAGTTAAAGTCTCAACAGATGCACTCTTGTAGTTTCTATAGAAAAATTTCAAAAAGTCAATTTAACTTCTCGGTAGTTTTAGTATTAATATAGAAATCTTCACGCTTACAATATTTTAATACTCTCCTATGCGTTACAATATTAAATACAAACGCGCGTAACCCAATTTTCTGTAAGCAAGATACAAACGGTTAACCTGTTAACTATGGAATTTACTTTCATAAACTTCCCGTTTCACCGGCAATAAAATAAAAAATAGAACTGTGTACTCGGCATACACAGGATGAATCCACCTAGGATATATTTTAATGAAAACCCAAAGCAAAACAAAGAAGTATTACATGTTTATCTGAAACAATAAAGAATTCATCGTTGAAAAGACTTCCATCATTTCAGGCTTTAAGATGACGTATATATTCGTCAAACGCAGGTAACTAGTTAATCAACTGTGTAACACCAGTCGTGTACGTGTTAATTTAAACCGCGTGCTATCGACACCACGAAGATAACTTAGAATGCAGAACGCGGTGCTTATCGGTCCGATAAATATCGAAAGAACATCCACACGTCGGATAAAGTGGCCCGTCTCCAGCCGCGGGTTGCCATAGGGTGCAAGTGTTTCCTCGTCATATATATGTACATACATACATACATACCAACATACATACATACATGCATCAAACATATATACATACATACATACATACGCACACACATACATACATATACACACATACACACATACACGCATATATACACACATACACAAATACACGCATGCATGCATGCATGCATACATATACACATACATACACACATACATACACTCATACATACATTCATACATACATTCATACATAAATACATACATACATACGTATCCAAGCTGTGCGTCCCCCGCGATGCACCGTCCGAAGTCGGCGTGGCAACGGGGCTCGTTCATCACGACGATCTAATAACCCTCTACACGAAGGGCGGTGCAGCGGCGTGCCGTCTACACCGACGAGATGGACGGCTCGCTTTGTTGCAGAAATTACGGGATTCCAGCCACCGGTGCTGAGTGTCCTCCGACCTACCCCCACGCTGCCACCCTCTTTCGCTCCGTGGCCCGGGCTAACCCGTCGACTCCTCCATCGCGTTGTTGTCCATCGTTGCGACCTCTGTCATCGGCCGCCGCACCGCGCCACGCTACGCCAGGTCGCCGCATTCCCTCGTCCTTTTGTGCGTCTCTTTTCCTTTGTCTACGATCGGAACGAACTCGTCGAAGTTCCACTTTTCGAGCGTACACGGCCATCGTTCCGATATTTGTTCGGCTCGGACGCAAGGGAACCCGAAATATGCTGCTGATGCTTCTGCTACTTCTGGACACTGCACCCTTCCTTTGCACCGTCACTCTCCGGTGCTGTCCTTTTGTTTAAATTCAGATGGTGGTGGATTAAATGCCTTGCGATGATCATTGGGATAAGATGTGATTGAATTTTACTTGAGGCGGATTGGTGTTTTTGAGGATTTCGATGACGATGTTTTTTAGGACCGTTGGAATGTTTGGATTCTTGTAGATGTTTTCGGGGATGGAATTTTACGGATTGAGTTTTTTATTAAACTTTAATTCATTGATTGGCGACTGATAGTAAGTATAAAGAGGTGGAAGGTGGTATGAAGTCTTTGAAATTTTACAACAAATGTGGATTGAAAATTAATTTATCTGTGACTTATGGATTCTTAAGGAGGTATTCTTGTTTGGAGGTCGTTTTCTGACAACAGTTAGATTCCCTTCAGATTGAAAAGAAAAACTCAGAATTTTTTATGCATATATAATTTGTATTTCAATGATATACAGTAAAATTTATATAACATTCTTATGCATATTTGTAAATTTGTTAAATATTAGGTGTAACATTTCATCCTATATGGCCGTCAAGATTTAGTTTATTATATTTATTTGAACTATAGAAGTGAAAAATAATTTTAATCTACATAAATATGGTTATAGTTTGTAATAAAGTAAAACAAAAAAATATGTTTTAACAGAATGGCGGTCACATAAAACGAAAAATTCTTTGCGTCATAAAAATTTTATTTTTATTATTTAATAAAAAAAGCTCTTCTGGATAGTGACGTAATTTTACTACGGACTATAAAGGGACACATACTTTAGATATATGTAAAATTTTAAACAAATCGATTTACTCATTATTGAGATATTATAGCAGCTATTCAAAATGCAACATTACACTCAATATGTAATAACTTTATTAATATGTACCAAAATTGCATAAAAATTTTCCTGTATGTTTTTAAAGTATAAGTAAACATGCATGCAAAATTCAAAACTTTTTATTTTTTTACTTTGTACTCTTATAGTAACTTAAAAATCACCACGAAACAACCTCTTCAAACAAGAATGCCCCATTAATTCCAAATCCTTGGATTCTTCTTTGTGGAACTGCTATAAGAATGTAGAGTACAGCACAAACTAGGGTAGAAAGTACGATAAAGAGTTTTATTGTTAATGTTTACTAACAATAGCAGAGGTATTCCACAATAATTTGAAATAAATTGCTAGTTACGAAATAATTCAACCGCTGGAAAACAGGTAATAGCTCACCATTATGTGTGGCTATTACTAGGAGAAATAGTGTGTAATCAGCAGGCACGCAAAAGTACGTGTATCCGATGAATTTCATACAGAGGTAATGAAACCAAAAAGTTCAGCAACGCATTGTATTGTACGATGTTTGATATATTAAAATAACAAATATAAAGTAATAATAAATCTTTTATTTTTTAATTATGTTTTAATATTACTATTCGTGCAGATATAGAAAAATTTCTTTCTTATAGCGAATACTATTGAAATTGAACAGAGGATACAGAAAAATTCTCTTTTGTTATTATTTATAACAAATTCGTTATTTTCTTGTGTACTTATTAATTATCGCGCGAAGTGCTTTTTAAGCATCTGCATTTCCATACTAACCTCTTACCAAGCTTTCGCTTTTCAATTAAGAAAACACTTGGTCGGCCATTATCACAATCGAACCGATTATAAAAGCAATTTGTTCGGAAAACATTTATCCGAAATGCTCCGCTTGTCCTCGAATTAACCTTTAGTTTCGCCATTCGAGCCGCTCGAGTTTACAGTAATTGCTTTCGTGCTTCTAACGGAGAATAATAACGATTCGTAACAAAAGAATTCAGTTGACTGTTTCCTTACTCCCGATCGCGTCTTCGGTATGTAAAGCTAATGCCTCGAGTCATTAAGGCTCATCCTTTTAACGTCTCCATAAATATTCGCTAATGCGTTCGCAAATGGCACGTACCTCTTAGGGATTCATCAAATGAACTATTTTTTGCAGTACGTAATTACACCTGAATGGCAATGAGAAATAAATCTTTCCGGGTATAACGAATATCCGAATAAAACGATTACAATATCTATTACGTAAATAAGAAATTTATGTTTGCCGAAATAAACTCCACTCATATCTTCTGTTGAAAGTTTTGAAATCCTTAAACATTTATTAGACATTTTGAAATTAACATTGTACCCATGATAAACTACCAGGAAACATAAACGAAAAGAAACAATCGTTTGGTTCCTTTGAAGGTTACAAAAGTTATAAATTAAAAGCACAGTGTAATGTAAATAATGTGAACATATAATCTGAAAAATAATATGATACACCGAGTTGGAAGGAACACATCATTATTAATTAATTATGTATTAGTACCTATATTTTGTAAAAATTTAGGATGCAATTCAATTGTCCACATTTTATCTAATATAATTTTAAAGCTGTATTCCTGAAGGGATTTTTCGCTTTGTCTTTTTGTTCTGTCTCTCTGACTTTTTCACCTTTGTGCTTTTTACCCAATTTCATTTTCCTTTATTACTTATTCAGATTGCTTTGCTGCTTCTTTTTTTTGCAATTTCAGTCCTTTTTTTCTTTTTTCTACTCCAACTTTATTTATTCCCTTTTTGTCTTTGACTTTTATAATGTTCAATCATTCGTATAACCTTAAGATAGAAAGTAGAAAAGTACATTTGTTTTGAAGCATTTTAACTTAATGAAACGACTGTACTGGTTGTATTATAAATGAAATAAAGTAATACGTTAGTCATTATTTTTGAACATTCATCATAAATACATAAACTGGTAAATTATAAAAATTGTACTATTTTTAGCAAGATATTCTATTGTTATAAACATGACCTTATTTTTATAATTAAATACTGCAGAAATACAGTCGAAGTGTTTATATACATATGTACACGATGCAATTACTGCAATAGCAAGTGAGCATAACACTAATTGCCTTTTGTGTGATCAATAAAAAATAACCAATGTTTAATAGAATTTATCGATACACGATAATCTTGAAAATATTATAAATAATACAATCTACTCACCATTCTCGTTAGGACCTTGTACAAATAAATGAATATTGTGCCATCCCATAAATAATGTGCTTGTTTATACTTGTTTTATTTTTCTTGATCCTGTCACCTGATGTGCACGAAATTTTGCCGATACATCTAACTCTCGATTTACACGGTAGATGGGTACGACCAATCACGATACAAATATAACTTTAATACGGTGCCATAGAACGGTGTAGCGTTAACTTATTAGACAAAGGAATTAAAAAGAAAATGAACCTGACATTTTTTATTACCCCTATTGTATCAACATTATAATTTGTTCTCGCATTGGGGAAGTATCTACAAATATTATAGTAATACCGGGAAGTGAGCGAATTCCGGCTGTTCCCGAGGACGCTGACTGAGCTCGCAATCGGATCAGAAGTCGTGCCGCATTGCGGGGCAAAACTCTCTCTCCCTCGCTCGCTGTGTCTCTGTCCCTCTTTCCTTCTGGTTCAATCGTTTCTTACCAGTCTCCCCGAACGTGCATTGACAGCGCACCGACGAACATTCCATGTCCTTTCAGAATCTCTTCGTTACTCGACCTTTGCCCCGTAATTACCACAAGAATTATAGAAACCCGACCGGAAGGACTCGTCATCGGTATTTCATTCGAGGAGCAAATCCGACGTGAAAGACAGAAATTGAACAGACTCGTGAAATATTATGTATTAACAGCGCTTCGACGATTGAAGCCATGAATTCAGAAACACCACAAGTCAACCAATCAACGTTTCCAGAAAATCGATCTTACTTTTCATCTTTGTTCATTCATTCATTATCTATTTCGTTAATTCTTGCTGTACGCGTTGGCTACGTATACATCTTGATTAGATGTACATTTTTCATATTATTAACCCTTGTCGCTCCATTTAGCAGTCTCACTGCTAAACACGGATACATAAAATTTCCTATTTTTTATATCATTTTATGCTTTTCAAACGTTCATAATTGAATTTCCTCTTTGAAACTAACAAAATTTATTTAGAGCAACTGGCAATCGTTCTATGATATTCATGGAGTGATAAGTGTCAAATAGGTCTAAGTAAGCTGATAACGGTCACATCAATAACTCATGTGCTTTCAGAACAATAATTGGACAGACCAGGTTGACACACAAACATCAAATATTCAAGAAACCGAGTCCATCGTGTGATACACGCAACAAAAGATCAACCTGTTAATTGTGGAGTTTAATTTCAAAAATCTTTGACAATCTCTGAAATCTCTGAAGCTATATGCAACTTTAAGTCATAAAAGTCATAAATTAATTTTACGTGTGGTATCATTTTCCTTTATCTTTAAAGCGTTTTCTAGCTCCCCGGTAATTTGAAATGTTCGTCACACCCATGTGTATCATTCGGAATGAAAGATTTAAAAATGAAATCATCGGTCTCATAAAATGAACTATGCACGGAAAAAAACGAGAGAAAGTTCTTCGCTCACAATGACGAAACATATCGCATGTTATTGTATATAATTACATAATTATCTATTCGTTGTTATTCTCTAACTGATAAAATGTAACACAGTGGAATTTGAAAAACAGTTAGTACTGCTTTTCCGTGGCGTATGTAGCGTTATTAAAATGCAGCCAGTCTGTTTTCTTTACCAAAACAAAACTATTATTTTTCAACTGTACCGAAGTCCTTAAAGGAAAGTCGTAAAGCCAAACATGCCAATAAATACCTGAAAAGTGGCAGCATTCCTTTCGACCGTAGCGTAAACCTAGACACCCGCTCAACGAATTGTAGACATTACGTTTTGTGGGAAATAATTTCGAGTTTTGCATTTTTCCCACCGAAGCGTAAGCGTACAAATAATAATAACATAAACATTTTATCTATTATATCTTAAAAACCCTAATAGATGTATACAAAAACATTAAAATGAAATTTTAATAATTCTTGATACTCCGTGCAACCTTATGGAATTTCTGTAAGGTAATGGGGAACATTTGTTAACCAACGAACAGTAATTTTTTCGCATTGTTTTTTAGAGACTGAAGAACTTTCATTTTAAGAAACACATTTACACCTACTGCAGTTTTCTAGATGGATATATCAGAAGATATGAGAAAATGCATTAATGTTCAAAAGATGGTCTGGTGCTAAATAATTACAGAATAGCAAACAAGAAGAATTACACTTGTACAATAGTTTTCAATGTATAAAAATGTGTAAAATATACATGAAATTATAAAGCATATCCATGTACCTTTATACTTGCTTCGTTACATTAATCGCTACAACTTTTCAGTATCATTAATATTTAAGTTTCATCACTAATTTATCACTAAATTTATCTAACGTTCATGGAATTTCAAAGAAATAATAGTTCTCCATTCAGCAATTAATTCTTCATCGATACAAGAGGAAATTTTAATAGAAATTGATCTTTTTATTCTCCAATCTATGATTACACTGCAAATTTCCATACATTTTTTAATTTACATAATTATATACCAGACAAATATAAACAAGAAAAAGAACATTTTTTTAATAGTAGTTTAAGTAAATCATTAAACCTCATTAAAAAGCCATTAATCTTAAAACACTTAAATTTAAACAAACGATTAAAGTACTTTACTTTTAACCTGTTGTTATTCACTTAGGTATATATTCTTCACGATATACCCTTTGCATATATGTTTTTCACATCTTTCCTATTATTCACAACAAGCATTTAACTTTATTTTTTCCGACAGAAAATAGCCACTTACAACGATTGCAGTGTTAAAGCTTTCTCATCTTTTCAGCACTCCGTGCCCTGGCAAAACAGTCATTCATTTCCTCGTTGCATCTGTTCCTCTCGGTTCTCGTAATAGAACTCGGTAATTCCTTTATATGGCGCAAACATATCTACGCATTATACAAGCGAAGCGTTTACTTGCAAAGAAAGCTAACGCACATCTACGCTCAAGAAAGCATAACCAGACAGTATTATACATCGTGAAGCTAACAGAGAAACTTTGTGCGCCAGCATATTCCAAGCGTTTCGCATTTGATACTGAAGCGAAAGGGTTAATTAAGTGTCCTCATGTGTAAAATTGCGACAACACTTGGCTGCGGCAAGGAATATGGCTTTCGACCAAGTAAATTTGCAATAATAATAAGGTAGTATTAATTAAACTACTAATAGATGATAATTCACTAAGAAATACAAGAGTTACACCAACTTTGAAGCTTCAATCGTGTTCAATCCTTCTGTTACTGAAATTGATTATATCTATCCACCATTAAACGGTTCTTCTATTCTTTAAAACCAATTTTCAGTAAAATCATCTCTAAAATTGTCTATGCTTGACAGGAAAGAATAGAAGAAATTTCATAATTATAATCTTCTCAGTAAATGTCCCTCGGTCAAAATGGAAGGTGTAGTACGCAACGTTTTTTCTTGGTAACCTACCAAATGAGACATTGTTAATATTACCTTCGACCTCTTTATTCGAAATAAATCCTCTTACCTTATTTAATTCCTTTAGGTTCTTAAGAGTTACTTTATTTATAATTTTCTAAATAAAAGTAATTTTTTTATTAAGATTACATATATTCATAAGCAAAATATAGTATTTTAGTTAAATTAACGTAGACTGAATAATATTCATATGTATTAAATTGAAAATGAAAGATACACCACGACTAATCTTATTTTAAACTTCGATTATTGTATACGCATACTTCTTTACAATTCATTACATGTTAACTTCGCATAACTTGAATATAAAGACGATAATTTGCATATTATGATAAAGTAACAGATGTTACAGACGATTCGTAGCAAAGTACAGAATCGCGATTCAACTGTCCCAGACAAGGGTTGTCTACTGGCGGTTAACTTCATCGTAACGAAACGATCAAAGTTTCGAACTATAATTGTAGATTATACGACATATCGAAATTTGCTAAAATGAAAAAGGTTCAATGTTCTACAAGAGATTAAAAGTATGAAAACATTGTACAAATATTTAAGAGAATCGTATAAACTACTCGTAATAGCAGATTAAACTTTGTTGCTGGAATAAATGCATTGAAGATATTTTAATTTCCCATCTTAGGTGATTCACTCTTTACACACAGTACTTCCAAAATGGTAATACGGCTACAAGGGAATTATTGTATATCAAAAATTCAGTAGAAAATATAGTTTGTTCACAACTTATAATTTTCACTTCTAAATATCAATGCATGCACGCCAAACACACATTCAAATCCAATTATCTCAAGAATGAAGTTTACTATCAGAAAATGTTGGTACTGACGTATTATAATGACCACCTTTGTTTCCTAAGCGAAGGTCGCGTCGTTCAGTCATGTGGGTTAGATCTAGACTAGTATTTATTTAATAGTAATTAGAAATTACTAATTACTAATTAGAAAATATTTAATACTAGATAGAAAACGCATTATTAACGCGTTAAGCGCCACGAGAATCTTGAACGTTTTGTAAATAATTTTTTCCTTCGTAGGAAAGGTAATTGGAAAGAATTATTAATTATTTGGCATCAGAGTTCTTAAATTACACTATTATTAAGTTATTTATGTTATTAAATATCTTTAGTCGACAGCACTCATCTTGCATATTGTAATTTTTTTCAAGCAATTCAGAAGCGTCCGTCATTAGTGACCGACAGGGCATTTAATGTCTTAATATCTTATTATTATTTTTTCCTTTTTGGTTTCCCGGTTTTTACCCAGTTCTACTACATGCGTTTGAGTTTACACCATGTACGGATGCGATCATATCTACTTTGGGAGATTCACCAATTTCTTAACTATTATACGTATTTCTATTACTGTTCCCTTTTGGACTGTACTTCGTATGTTTGGTTTGATTCCTACTTTTTCGTTTTCTGTGAGAGATTTTGATGTGACTCCTGCTGTCTCTACCATTACTGGTATTACTCTGATGTGTTCTTATTTCCATATTTCTTTAACCTGTGAAATAAAAACATAAAGTTTATATTAATCAAACACAGAACGAATACACCTAAAATGTATTTTAATGAGAAACAAAAGGAAAATAAGGAAGAATTACATTTTTATCTGAAAAAATAAATAATTCATCATTGAAAGAACTAGTATCATTTCAAGCTTCAAGATGGCGTGTACACTGGTCAAATGTAGTTAACTGGTTAATTTCTATGGTTCATGAGGTGTATTTATTGATTTTCTTATTATCATTATTATTACTGCCACTATTAATATTTTATTTCTCAAAAACAAAGGTAGTTCCTGTAATACACAAGCACCAAAATTTGATTACACGTTTTCGACCGATTTTTTCCTATAGATTTTCTCCCTTCTCAGTATTTCCACGATTTAAGTAACACCCCGCATAATACAAAAGCAGCATTTCCAACAAGTAGAAAATTCATGTATTCATCGGCACGATGTGACCATTTGTTCTTCATTGATCCGCAACCACAGGCCATAAATCCGATGAGTTCTCTCTACGAAACGTTAGCCTGGCGTCCGGTTCACGTTGATTCGCTACCTAAATGTCCGCGGCATGCACGCCTGTAAACATTCCACGGGGGAACGGTAAATAGTGACTTACAGTCAAACTTTGCCAGCCGCGAAAGAAGCATTTACGTGTTTACCGCGGCGGCAACAAAGGAAGCGGTGTCGCCGAAACTTTATGAAACACGGTGATGTTTATTGCAAAGGACCAACGCGAAACGGAGAACACAAATTCCGAATATCCTTGCCCGTTGGCCGGACATTTTGCGCGCGGAAACATTACGTTCTTCCGGAACATAGAACTACGCCATGTTTTCGCAACATCGCAAGTGTAAAATCGTTGCTCAAGGATCTTTCGCCTTTTCGGGAAACTTTGATTCTTTCATTTAATGGCCTATAATTCATAAACCAATGTCCATCCTCGAGTTTCTAATGGAGTTTCTCGTCGAAAGAGTTCCAAACGTTTGCCTCTGTTCAATAAAATCTTGATTTGTATACATGCAGTGAGTAACTTTAATATTCGGACACTATGAGATTGTTACTTTGTTAGATCATAACTTCGTTTCTAACAAAACAAACATAAAACATAATCAAGTATTATAGGGTACAGAATCTATACGGTTCTCGTATTTGAACCGTTTGACGATATCTGCCACTGTATTCTTACTCGTGTTGGGAATGGCAGTAATTTGTCTACATGATTTGCCTTTTAATTAACGATTATCGAAGAGTAACTGATGAAATAAGGCTTGTTAGTATCATCTGAACAGTAAACCGTGTTTATAAACAAACATTGCGTTCTAACTCGAAGTAACTCAGCGTAAACGCTCAGAAAAGGTGCTATACTACTAAGTGTCCGAATAATAATTGACCTAACAAAGTAAAAATCTCATAATGTCGGAATATTAAAGTACACTGTATATGTATATTTTTTTATCATCCCTTTGAATTTTTGTTAGAGAATAATTATTTGAAATTTTGTAGACAATATGTTTGTGATGATAAATGTGATAAATTGTGTAAATTATAATCGAAATTTATTTTCTTTCTACTTGGGTAGTTTACTTAAGATTGTTGCAAACTAAATTTTTGACTTCTGAAAATTCAATATAATTGAATAAAATTAACAGAAATATTGCAGTGAAAGGAGTAAAAATTAATTGCAATCTGGGTAGATTGGGAAGAGGTCCTATTAACTTTTGAGAAGACTTCAACTAAACTTCAAATAAAACTTCAACCAAGAAATAAACTTGCAGGTTTAGAAAATATGTGTTTGTGTATCATTTATTATGTGGAAATTAATAAACTAAGAATTCATTTATCATCGAGATCTTTTCGGTACATCAACCAAAAATTTGCAAAGATATTGCACACGCGAAACATAGGAAAAATTTCATCTCAAAAACTCCATTTTTGTCAGATTTATTTTAATTTATGAATAAATTATGCAAAGAATAACTTGCACGGTAATGCAAGAAGTATAAGAAATGAGTAATGAACGCAGGGAATCTTGATCTGCAATATTGCCTGACCTTATTTTACGTAACGTGAACAGATGTATCCACATAGACTTAACTTCAGTTTATGGGAGTGCATGCCCTTATTCTTCTCCCTCGAGTTTAAAGATTTATTAAATCTGGAAAATGACCAAACCAAAGAAAAATAGTCAATATTATGGCAACGCATACAAGAAACAGTATTAAAATGATTGGGCTAATCAAATCACTACGAAGAAGAACATTAATAATACTGTTCCACAAAGTTTTAGTGTTGTATAAAATTCTTTTTAGTGATACTAGTTTCGTTCCTCATAATTCAACCAGAAATATGATATAGTAATTATCAGAAACTGTCATGACACTATTTGCTTGTGTTTTGAAATAACTTCACTATAATTACTTTCATCAGTAACAACATTTATTTATATGTAAAATCTGTTGAATATAGCCAAGTTTATTTAAAAATAAAATTGGGTGATAAAAGCCAAAAAAAGGAAAAAAAGGTAGTGAAACCTTTTAACGATCTGTGTATACAATACTAAAGAAATAATTATGTAGATTCTATTATTCAATAATGTTTTCGAAAAAATTGTATTTAAAATGTAGATAAAATTTGAGTAGAAACAAAAATTGTACATAATTTATCGAAGCATAAAAAATGATTTCAAAAAGGGGTTTTCAGAATGTTAATTTAAAAATGGAGTTAATAACTGATTTTAATCTAAACGCCACTATCTTAAAAAGTAAAACTTCTTTAATGAATGTAAAAACAAACCTCCTGTTTCAATTACGGTTTAACGTCGCATCAACGTCTAAGTCATTAACGACATGAAATTAGTATTACTTATCTTTAGATTAAATAATGTACATGTTTATTCCTTACAGTAAAATTATGAAAATATGCTCAAAATTCTCTGTGTTTAAAATTATATGTGTTTAACAGTGAAGAGGTAACATATTATTTAACAGTAGACAATTAATAAAGTTCACATCGTTAACATTTCTCTACCAGTAGCCTATAAATAGTCTTCCTAAACCTTAAACATTCAACGTTTAATTTTCTTAACATCTTATCATTTTTAATATTAATTCTTGTATCAAGTGTTATCCATAAATACTGACAATCTACATAAAAAAATAATATACTTTGATCAATTTTATTTAATTTCCCTCATTTATAAGCTATAGTTAAAACCTGTGATATTATTGAAGAATGCAAACTAAAATTGAATCCTACAAGTAAATACAGTTGGAAAACGTCTTGATGTCTAACGGAACTGCACAGTAAAAAAGATGTTTTTCTAGTTTACAGTTTTTTAGTTTTGTTTGGTTCCACATAACCCTATCAACGAATAGTAAATTAGTGATCCAGAAAATATCATGAATTAGAAAATAAAATCAACAGAAAATTCAGCGGATAAAAATGAAAACTGATCGACCAGCTGAATTCCTCAGCCTAGCCATCAAATGATCTTTTAGTAGTAGCTTCATTCGTTACTTCATTGGAGAATAAAAAATTCTAGTATGACACTAAACAAAATTAGATGACTCTGAAATTTACCAAAAATACTCAGTCGATCGAATTCCTTAGCCATCAAGTGATCTCTTACTAGTACGTATCCGATTAACCAACCAGTTAACTGTGGAATTTAGTTTGAAAAATCTCTCATAGTGCGCACAATAAAATCTAACAAAGAATTGTATACTCATCAAAAGCAGAGCAAAAGGACCTATAATATACTCCAACGAAACACTAGAACAAAACGAAGAAGGATTGCATGTGTATCTGGAAGTATAACTAATTAAAAATTAGTATCATTTCGAGTTTTAAGATGACGCGTATACTCGTCAAATGCAGTTAACCGGTTAATTCACAGCCAGATTAATCTTGGGATCTACATTTATCAGTTATGTTTCACTCGTCCCGTTGAACGCCGCAACGCTGCTCCTGGAGCCTTTCCTTTATCGCCCTGTACAACAGGGTACGTGACAATCATCTATACTGGAGATTAGAGCCAGATATATCACCGTGACTTCATATTCCGATGATATTATGCCCCAGCGAATAAACGCCAGGCGAGTTTGCCTCCGCGGAATCGTAACGCGATTTCACGGGATTTCTGGGATGCCCTTTTTCCGCGGCACGAAGAGGAGAAGAATAACACAGAGTGGGGTGTCGCCTTAATGAACGCGCCCCGTCTTCATTCCGCCCGTTCTCCGGGGTTACCGTTGGTTCCTTATCAACATTAACCAGTGAGACGCCAGGGAGAATAACATTGGCCTCTGGCGAGTAATATATCCATACTTCCCGTCATCCCTTAATGCATTATGCATAAGGGTTCGATATATCCGTCGGATGGTATAGGTGCACGCGAGATGTACGTGTAAGGCTCCTTATACGAGTATGCACGTGGACGAGCAGGAGGGGAAGGGCATCCGGTGAACGACGTTCCTCTTTTGCAGTGATGCACAACCTTTTGCGTATAAAAGACAGCATGAAACGTCATGTATTAGTCACTGACGGCAACAACGAGCCCTATACCCCTTAATTGTATAAATATTGAATTTCTTATTAATTGAATTGATTGAACAGTATATTGAATTTGAGGCGGTTCAATTAAAATTTATGAAGAAGTTATTTAATAGAGGTAAATTTAATCAGAATTTCATTTACTTGAAAGAAATTGTTAATAGGGTCTAAGGTTGGTGTATATTTGTAGAAAAAAGGAAACTTTATTTGATGTTCTAAAAGACGTTTATTCAATGAAAATACGCTCTATTAGATTCGATACACTTCTGCTAACGTGTCTTTAGTGAATACATTCGTTTGTTGAAAAATTCTGAAGGTTTAGAATTAATACAGTCTAAAGGTATTTAATTATTATAATACGGTTTAGAATTAATACACTGTTTCGGGTTTATTGCGTGCCTCATTTTGCAAAGGAACATCATCGAAACGAAATTTTACAAATCAACGCTGCACTGGTCTTTCATTCATTGTTCCCAAATCCTTCGTTTATATTTTCAGCTGTTTTTACAGCATTATTGTCAACAGCAATGTTGGCGGTATCCATGCAAAAAAAACTGTTCAAGAAATAGTTATACACAATCCGGAAAAACATTTTGCAGAACGTTAATCTGATATAATCGACAATGAAACTGTTTAAGAGATTACATGAAAAACAAAGGAATAACGACAAGAGGAACACAAACATTTATAAGTAAAAAAGATCGGACATTTTCATTCTTTTCATAAAAAACTCAATTATACATCGAAATCTTAAACACTAAAAAAGAAAAACCACATGTCAGTCTCTTGGTTTTTCAAATAAGTGTTCTTGATTTTTTAAATTATTCATTTGGAGCTTTCAAAGGGTTAATATTTATACACTTCGATAGTTGTGTTACGTTACACATACCAGATTCTTTTGAAATGTATCACTCTATATAAATTTATTAATAAAGGAAACTAATGTACATATCTGCATACAGTATATAGCAATTGAAATTAATAGGAACCTTCGAGAGTACAGCAAATTCTTTTAAAGTTAAAATCTGTTTAAAGATTTACACAGAAACCGTATTCGCAGAGAAGTACAGAACGAGGTAAGGGTTAAATTGACAGTTACCTGTATTCGTTAAAAAAATATAACCTTTATGTTATAAAAGTAGAAATAAGTAAATAATTTCATAACAAGAAAGAAATACGTAATAGAAATATACATAAGATACCAATACGTTCAATATTACGTTTATTATACAAATAATATAATTGAAGAATAATCCTACAAAGTTTTGTAAAATAAAGATTGTAATCCACGAAAATTTAAAAACGGCCCGCGGGTTGTGCGTCACTGCTCTTTTGTGTCTCCGAATATAACGGACTCTAACGCGTATGTACATATAGAGACAAGATCGACGGGGTGCATTGCGACACCTGCACTGTGACGGACGCTTTCAATGATTTTGTATAATCAGTTATGTCCATGAATAAACTACGACTTATTAGCAGGAAATCTCAGTGTCATGGATCGGATGATTGAACGCGCTGGCTTATAGGAGACAATGGGTTAGATTTGTGATACTGATTTAATTTTCCGTAGGTAATGCTCGCACGATGGTAACACGGGATGTATTATGGGAATGTGTTGGGTCATCTCATGAATAATGCGGTTCGTTATATTCCTTTTATTTTTAAAGATAAAGATTAACAAAACTTTTTTAAACGTAGTGTATTGATACAGGATTTATAGATAAAGAAGAAGAATATGATTTAGATTAAAAACTATTAAAAATAGAATTGGCAATGACAACTATCTATTGATTCGACTGGATAAAAATATAATGAATTAAACAGAAAAACGAATCTCAATCTCCATGACAGTATTTATGAAACAAGTTAATGTAATGTACGTAGTTGTTCATTACCTCTCGATCAATTGTACCGAACAGACGTGTTTACTTGTTGTCTTTGTTAAATAATAACTGATTCATTATTTCATTATAAAACCAACGAAAACAGTTGTGTTTATATTTATTTTTTAAAATAAAAGAAACACAAAAAACTGCATTATTTATGGGATGACATTGTTGTAAATAGATGTTGGTTAGCAAGTTTTTCTACATTATGCTACTTTCATTTTATTTAAATAGCACAAAGATAATTCAGTTAACACGTTTACTAATAATATTCGTCTGAGTAGTAGTCTTTATAATTACAGTGTTTTATTAACCAGTTAGCTGTTGCGACCTCTTTGAAAAGCGTGTACTTTATTATAGTATATGTATGTGTTCGTATCTACAAATAATTTTTTCGAAAATTTTCATTCGAGTAATGTACACCTATAAAAGTGGTTATTTCGAAAATGAATATTCCCTTAACCAGTTAGCTGTTTTTAGACGACTGTATTCGTCATAATACAAAACCTTGTTTTTTACATGCAACACATCGTCTTTATGAAAATATAAATAAAGATTTCTTAACAAATCTCCTTCTCTTCTTACGTATTGTATCATAGGTTATGTCTTTTAGTGAAAATACACATGGAAGTGATATACTTTTCTATGAAGAAAATGTAGAATGTTGGTCATTACAAATATATGATTTAATAGCGAACATGTTAAGAGTTCTAATAGAGATCAGAAATATTCGTGAGAAAATTATAATGGAGATACATAATTCCAAGTAACATGTAATTGTACTTAAATTGAAAAATTTTATTTGAATGAATTTTTAACAATATTTAAATTAATGTTTAACATAAAAAAATAAAATATTAATAGTAGATTTAAGACCACAATCCTAAAGTTATCGTAATACCATATCATGAGATCGATTCTCAAAACATAAAGGAAATTTGTAACTACTTTATGTAATTAAATACGCACTAATGTTCTGTTTCATCTTTATGTTTACTGCCATCGTCTTCTGCAGCACATTTACTTAACTACGATATCATTCATTCGTTTTTCCTTAACTGAATGCAAGTTTTTGTTTTTCTCATGGTTTGCGCAACTATAGCCGCTAGATTTATGTCCTGTTTTTCCAATAATATGTAAATCAAGCTTAAACCCGCTAAAATCCTTGTTTTCGTTTCGCCTTTAAGAAATGAGTCGCTTAAAGGTCATGTCATTGCATTTCTTTAAATAGATTAATTAATGAATATGGAAATAACTGTAAAGAAGAAACGATAGAAGAAGCAAAAGAAAAATGCTAAAGAAATTAATCTCCACTTCCAGACGAATCTTCTTACATTTCAAATCTTCCTTAAGGGATTTCCCTAAATCTAGGTTTCTTGCTATTAACAACTTTTAAATGTGACTTTCTTTGAGATGTTTACAAATTTTAAACAGACATACAATTATTGACAAATTTATTTACGTTATTTTAATGATCATTGTAGCTCTCTATTACTTTTCAAGCGTTATATTAATAAAACTAAACTACAACCAGACTCATAACCGTTCAAGTTCAATCATATTCCTCAAACAAACAAATAACCTTTTTTTAATATATTAAAAGCGATCACATACCTATAAAAAAAGTTTTTCGAGTAATTTTAGCTTTAAGTAGATTTTAGTAATTAAGAAAATTAACTTTTAGTGATTTACAATCAACTTGTTCACATTAGTATATGAACAACACATTCATTGTACACAGAAAAATACGCAATCTAAATTGAAAAAAAAACAACGCAGTGCTAAATACTGAAGAAATTAAGTAATAAATGCAATAGTGTTAATTTTATTAGTCGAAAATTGAAAAACGATAAGTTTTTGGTTACTTTTAAGTTCATTCTAGTAAAAAAATCTACAAAATCTTTGTTCTCAAATTTTATTTGACTACTTTTATATTTTGAAACAGTATTACATTTTCATTATGATCGATTCTAAATTTTTAAAAATACAACAAAATTCATTTTATACGCCATACATTGAAGACCATTATTACTCTGTATGCAGCACGTCGCACGCACGGTTCAAATTCGTTACCGGAAAGGAAAGCAGGCAAGTGCGACTTAAGTTTGTTTATCGACAAGGCGGTCGACAATTTTTCGCGAATCTATGTTGCATAATAGAGACTCTGCGTGAAACAGATCCTATCAAAATTCCGGGCACTCTTCCTCCGCCGATGGGATTTGCGAACCGCGCTGCGTTTTGTTCGGAATACAACGAGGAAAAGGTGGAGGGCACTTAAACGGTGAGAAAAAGCGAAAGAATAAGACAGAAGAAAAGAGTCTAAAAAGAAAAGAGGAGCATGAGTAGAAAAAGAATGAGCCAAGGGAAAGCTGAAAAAGGGTATATTGTTCAGAGGGAAACAGTCTTGGCGCTGTTGTGAGAGGGAATGAAGACAGTAATTACATAGAACAGAGACCGCCTCGCCGATTTCAATTGCCTTGAAAACTAAACAACTGTGATGTTAAGGTCAGTGCCCCGAGTAATTTTATGCAATAGTCGTTCACGCAGTATTTGTTTCAGAAATTTACGGAACAGTGCGGTAAAGCCTCCATTAACACTAGAACTACTGAGCAGTTGAATTGATTTTTAAACATATTTTTTTATAAAAACCATAGGAAATGCGTGGATTACGATATCAGTTAAGTTATATTTTATATTTGTATATTAATAAATCAACTATTGTAATCATTTCTTGAAGAAACACTTGTATGCTTTCAATTATTGTGAAAAAATAAATAAGGAATGGATCATTTTGACTCATCTGGTAGTTATAGTGTTAAGGGATGACACCACCTACGAACGTCCTAAATATAGATAAACTTTTTGTTAATAACTATTCAGTGAAAGCTTCTGATTTTTTCTGAGTGATATAACTGTAACTTTCTGCTTTACATTTATATTTCTTTTAAGCTAAAATGTTAGAAAATGGCGCAGTTGCTAGCTGCAGAACTGAGAAATTGAAACATTCGAAAACAAACATTTCTGTGGATTTATGATCAGAAATATATTATCTAAAATGTAACGCACAAATTCTTCGAAATCTCAGTTGATTAATTTTTTATAAACATTGCAATCGTAGTTGGATTTTAATCGGCATTCTTAGTATGTAATCAAATTACACTTTGCTCAGCTCTGTATGGTTACTTTTGTTTTGTGAATAAAACATGTTTGTTTAAAATGAAAGAAACCCATTAAATCCAATGAAATTTACAAATACTTGTGTTCAATTTGTATTGTTCTTTACAACATTATATCTAATGTGGATAATAATAATAAGGAAAAGAAGTTGCAATAAAATAAAATTGAACAGAAGAATGTAAACGAAATAATTATTGAAATACGTAGAGAATATATTTAAAAGTATTGTATCTTTATTCCATTCAAAAGTGTGTATTATTGTTCCAGTTAACAGAAAAGTAATCTTTTACAATGGAAATAATAATAAAATAACAGAGATTTGTCTCTTTTTATACGAATTAGACTGAGCAAGAGCAACATTCTCCTCAGAATTTTTGCTACGTTTCAAAAACGAAAAAGTAGAACCCGAAGGCAAATCGAAAACTAATTTACATAACAGGCAGTAACTGTAACAGTTTGTTTTAGTCTCTTTTTCTAACCATAAAAGTTCTTCACGTTTTGTCCAAATAGACATTTAGTGACACGTATTTTGTAGAAATAATGTGGTTTTCAGTTACATTATTAATTTCAGTTGATATTATTAAATAATATGAAATACAAAGTTTGTTTTAGTACTGGCTTACATAGAAGTTTATATCAGTAATATTCAGTTCTGGTCGAAGACATAATTGATTACATGATTACTGTTGAGCTTCGCAGTTAGTTACGGCGATGCTCTGGCTCAGTTTCAGATTAGTGATGCTGAGCCTGAATGAAATAATGAGATTTTCGATGAGTTGTAATTGGATCGATGTCGGTACGTTAAGTTGTGGAATTCTTCGTTAGAGATTCCGTTGATTCGTGTTGTTTGTGAAACTCTTCGGTAGATGTTCCGTTGATGCGTGTTGTGGTGGAACTCTTCGTTAGAGACTCCGTGGAACTCTTGGTTAGAAATTCGGCGTTTTGTGCTAAGGTCTACCCTTAAATAGTCAGCAGTAAGGGTAGTGTCGGGGGATGAGACACGCGGATTGGTTGTCTCCTAGAGTTACAAGTTTTGGACAGGGAGGAGGCCGTTTTTGCTGATTGGTGACAGTCACCGGAAAGTTGACCGCCTCCAAGTCCATCGGTCACCTGCAGGTATCGAGAGTACCTTCGCGTGACGTCATGGAAATTCCGCGTGCCTCGACCGTAGCAGGTAAAAAACTGTATGAAGCGCCTTAACCCTAATAAAACATGCAAAGAGTAAATATCTAAAATGTAAAAATGCTAATCCTCGAACAGCTGAGGGTGGTTGTTGAAGGTAATGGTCGATGGCTTCATAAAGTTATTTGAGCTGCGATCCCTTGAAAGATTTAGAGGAACGTTGTCGTAACGGTGTTTCAGTTTGTGACACCGAGCGTCAACAATTACCATCTAGAAGTGTGACTCTTTGATGTTGCAATTCATAATTAAATACCGATATGATTACGCTTTCGTGTATAATTAGTTTATTTCCTATATTTAACTTCGGCCTTTGATCAACCAGTGCAATGCCCTTAATTTTATTTCAATTTGTCGTGTTTTCTTCGGAAGATCCTATTGCTAAATAAATTTCGAATTCAAATACAATCTCATGTACTCCATCAATTTTGATTGTAAAGTTTTTTTATTGTAAACTACAATTTTTTAAATTTTGCTTTCGTAACGGAAAAACATAAATAAAATGTAAAAGACATAAATATAGAAAATAGAATTGTACCTGTACATGTACATGTACATGTATTGAAAAATAATTGTAATTTGTAAGATAATTGATGCCGAATAAAAATGTTCATTAGCCTAAATAACTAAATAACACTGTAACGTGAAAATTGTAATAAAAAATAATTAATAATTCTTCCTTTTTATCTTTGCTACGAAGGAATAAGTGATATATAAAACGGTGAAGCCCTTCGCGGCAATTAACGTGTTAATAAATAGGAAAAAGGAAAAAATAGGAGTGACGAGGGGAACAGTTGGGTGGGAAAAAGAAGGGTAAACGATTTGGTTTGGAAACTGGATAAGGAAAGAGATGGAGGAAACAAGGCAGTATGGTACTACGATCATAGAGCACAGCTCACGTTGATGCTCTAATATTTGCTCGTCTCTCTTCGAATCCACTTGACTCCGAACGGACTTCCTGATGCTTTTCGTGTAAACGTTGACCGGTATACACATTCGGGGATACGCGTTGTGAACGCAGAAAAATCGACGCAATTCCGTACGTTGATTGAGCAGTTTTTGCTGTTTTCGGTATATAGTGTATATCTAAAGTATTAGGTTCCTCTTTTACAACATTATAACTATACTAGTATTCATAGCCTATGGGAGATACGAAGCTAACACTGTTTATCTCCAGAAATCACTTCACGCTCAATTGGTAAACAGTATTAAGAGTTTTCATTTATAAACAGAATTACTGTTTAAAATAACTTTCGTAGGAATTTCCACTTTATTAACTTCGATCTTCTGGAAATAATAAATAATTGAGTTTGAATATTAAAAAAAAATAATTTATTATCCCTTGTATTTTTAGAATCAGTATTGAAAAAACATCTTTGGTTGAGTGAAAATATTATTTACTATGAGAAGCATCAGAAATCGAAGAGGTTTTAAATTCCTTTAATCGCAAAATGAAATATTCTTGGAGCAAGCTAATTTTTTTGTATATCACAGAAAAATATTCTAACATCAAGATCATAAATAAATACAAATTTTAACCCTTAATTACTGAGGTGCAAAAACTTACACCAGAACCTTTGTTGGTCTATGATACCAACATGCACTTCAACATACAATAAAAGCATTGCTTTAAAAAAATTAAAAATATGTTATTTATAAATATCTTGAATATATCTTCCTTATCAATTAAAACAGAAAACACGTCAACCATATTTATTCTAATCCGACTTATTTATCGACTTTGAGATTACGTTCTTGGTCCTTGGAATCAACACTAATAAATTCACGTTGAATGCCGCGCGATTTCACTGAGAAAAATACACGAAATGAAAAAGCATGATATTAAATTACTTAATTGGTGTAGGGGGTCGCGGTCTATCTCGTGAATGATTTAGAACTCGCGACTTAGCGAAAATATAGTGAACTGTATTCGTACAACTTAGCCGGTTTACAAGTTTTCGAAGTGTGTCTCTTCTAGTCGGTGGTTGCTATACGAATGCTTTTCGAACTCGCGAGTGCTTCTCAGCTCCCCCTTGGAATTTGCAATTGTCCACTGATTGGTTCTTCCAATTTTTGGGAAAGTCCAATCAGCGAACCTAAGTTAGAAGGTACCCCTTCCTTTACGCCCTCGGCGTGTTTCCTTGAGGAAGGGGTCGTGAGATTTTCCAAGGGGGGAGAGACTCGAGAATTCGGCGATGGTGGACGACGCATCTGGTCAACACCAGAGACGGTTTCCTGACCCTGCATCGGCCGCGGAAACCGTTGGGCGACCCATGGTTCTTGCTGACATGCTCAGGCCGTGAAGGTTTACAGCAGGGCAATAACTATTGAGACCAACGAAAAATGCGTGCAAGAAACTAAAGGTATCGACAAATGCTACGACAAAGAGTAAAAATTGTAAAGAGCGTACCATCCGGCGAGTGTCGTCCAGATGGCAAAAAAGAAACTAAATTTACGAATTCTCAAAAATAGCTGTGCTTCTAATCCCTGCCATAAACCCCGTACAAATCGGCCCGAACAATTGGATTGCATTATTATTACTACATATTTATCTTGCTGAATGTCATCGCGTTAAAAAGTATTGTTCATAATCAGGAAATATTTTCGATTAACCATCGTTTAATCGAGTGAATTATAGTAATTAGATTTGGTTGGGGCATCGGCGAGCCCCATGCCATTCAATGCATCGACAGTAAAACTACCGAGCAGTTAAATTGACTTTTTGAAATTTTTCTACAGAAACTCTTAAATTCATCTACAGAGATTTCTATTAATTTACAATTATATTTGCTTATTGTTAAACCAATTACTTTGGTGATTTCTCAAAGAATCATGTTATCTTTTTCATAATTGCGACAAGAATAAATCAGGAATTGGTCATTTTGACTTGCTTAGTAGTTCTAGTGTTAAGGATTAGAAAATGTTATAAGTCACGGCAAGTTTTAAAAAAGTTTACGAACCATCTTTCAAGAAAGATTTATAGTCAGTTCGAATTGGTTAGAGGTATATGGTACTCGCACGAGGTTAATGGAATGAACTTATAGCGATTCTAACGTATCATAATAGCCATATGAAACTCCTGCAAACGTACAACCGAATTCAGTGGAAAATTACGCCTGAATCCGCAACGACGATTTCCCTGGACGTTAGTACAATACCCACGTGTGTGCGGTTTAAAATATTACCCCCGTTCTCCAATATGCAAACGATAAGTTCCACGATATTAACGGTTAACTGATTATAACGGCGGGAAGTCGGGCTTGTTGTCCCCGGTTGGCGCGTCCCATTTTCAGAATGAGATTACAATACTACAGTGGAATTATGGTGTACAAGAATGGCCTTGTAATCACCTAAACTTACATGGCGATCGTGAAATATGGGGTGCTCATTTTGTGCACTGGTCGCTTGTACTCAAGTGTATAATAACGTTTAAGAAATTGCTTAACGGGAACGTTCATTAAAATAACATTGGTGATCTATGAAAATTGGAAATTGAAAATTGAAAACTGAAAGTTTAAAATTTAATGTTGAAAGTTGAAAGAATCGTAATATACTGTTTTAAAGTTTTCGAAAATTGATTTTTATATATCAATAGTAAACAGAAAATTATTTTCTTTATAAGGGATTTCAATACGTTAAATATAAAACATTAATTGTAGGAAAATCGTTATATTTATATTTCTTTTTATGTTTTGAATAGTAAAATATGTTACAAACAAAGGTAAATCCATTTTTTTCTGATCTGTAAGTGGTAATAATACTTACATATTTGATTATTTATGCATAATATTGCACTTCTATTCCTACGGGTAAACTTTTCGAGAAATATGGAAGATAGGGAAAAATATTTTCAATGCAAATTATGTAATATAAAAGCAAATAGATAATGTTTATATTTATCTCGTAATCGCTCGCAACAGCTTCCGTAATTTTCCATTTTTTTCTTTTCCATTTTTAAATATTTCAATAACATCCGAAAATAAAATGAATTTCTATTAAAATTTTTAAATAAACTTCTAAAAGAAAATTCACGTTTATTTTCAAATATTCTTGTGACTTACAACAAAACCTTCTGAAAACACCACTTACATTTTTATACATTTTGTACGATCTATTTCTGTTTATTCTACATATAATAAAATAATAGATCCCCATTGATGAAATAATATTAATTACGATAAATGTAACAATATAAATCGATATTTGTTACTCAGACTTGAATGCAAGATTAGCAGAAACTGTAACAATCTTCACAGAAAAGATGACAAAAGATCTAGTCTTAAAACTAGTTAAGTGAACCACTCCATCTAGTATTTCACAGCCGATTTTTTCCGTAGAGAACGTAATTATCTCTATTCTTTGTCGGTCCTTAATTATAACGTCATTGAAGTAGCAGCCTGGCTTGAATAACAAAAATGCATCGACCAAGAACAATGGATAACGTAGGAAGCCGATTCCTATCTATTTCTCGCATATAGGAATGTTTTAATTGCTCCGGCGATTGTAGGAGACTCGATTTTTTCTTGCCGCGAGTTCCCTCCGCGACACAGTTTAATTACCTTCGCGCTAAGAAACGAGAAGACACGCCGCCATCATTGATTCGCATCTGTGCGAACGTAATTAAATTCGCAGTGAAAAGAGAGACGCGCCATGAGGTGAATGCCACGATTTCGACGGCAAAATTAGATTAAAATGAAACCAACTTGGAGAAAATGAAAGCCGAAGACGCTTTTGAAATTTCACTATAGAAATCACGCCCTGCTGTAACTACACGACGACAAAAATATTTGCTTTATAAATATTATTTTCTTTTTATAACTTGCATATAGAAATTCTGTCGCCAATAAATACGCAGAATATATAAATATTTCATCGAAGTTTTTAAGTTATTTTGCATTTCATTGGAATTCCATTTTTTTAATTGATGATTTTATTATATTAAGTCATTTAAGTATTAGTCATTTAATTAGTATTGAATTATAAAGATGTAATCACTTGTACAATGGTTTCATGAATGCCAGCATTGATAAAATTTGTTCGAAATTCAATAAAATATAAAATTTCGTTCAAAACTTCGTTATACGGATTTGTACTAATATATAGAACATGTCTATAATTTATTCGGTCAACTGGCTAATAAAGGGTAACAAAAAAAATTTTAATTACCTGCCAATCTGATTAGTTAGTTAGTTAGTTACCTATCTTTTGTTCAAACAAGTAGTTAACGTAAAGAAAACTAGTATGAATTATTAATCTTATATTAAATTTTTCAACTTATTGATCTTGATGTTTCCTCCGAAACATTGTAACGTGTAATACAGAAGAGTTTATTAATCGTATGTACTACGGATAACTTAATTTTCTGACCGTCAACAGTTTTTTACCGACGAAGCCGCAACAATTTCCTAGAAAAAAGATAAAAAGTCACTTTATAATCTATTTTATGAAGAAGAAGATTCTTTTTATGGCGCTCGCATAGCAGATTAAGATAAGTACGGTAAATACCTAACTATTTGACGTAAAATCGTTTATAAAATATTAAACGCATTTTTCTCGAAACTTATAAGTTCTTCAACTTTATCCTACGCTTTTCTCGAAAACTATTAATTTCATCAACTTTTATTTTAAAATATCTATTGCATATAATTATCACTATTGTTTAAACCAAAATTATTCTAATACGATAAACATATATATTTTACGAGTTGTTTAAAGCCAAAAGAAGGAGTGAAAATTATATTACTTTCTATTAGTTGCGTATAATTGCAATAAGTCTCTTTTTTAAAACATGATTCTATTTTTAAACATAGTTACACGTATAACAAACAAAATTAACATTAGTTTATTGATTTCTAACGAATAAAAAATTCACAAAGCATAAGAAAAGTCTCCGAAACATTTCTAACAGAAAAGAGTATAAAATTTTGCGTTTTCCTTCGTTCAGTTAACTTTACACCAATTCCTATATTATCCAATTAATTAATTTTTAATTTTTGTTTTTCCTTTTATTTATATTTCCACTAAAAAAATGTATCATCAAACTTGTTTACCTTTATTTAGTAGCGAGTTATTTGACTGGTTGCGATAACAGTAGGTATTCAGGTATATACATGTACAAAGCGCCGGTACGGTTAATATTAACACACTGAATGCCGCACGATTGCACGGAGCAAAATTCACGAAACGAAAACAGACATAACACTGAATTATTGAATTGAATTGCGTTATTATTATAGCACGTTTATCTTGTTGAAAGTCACTGCACTAAGTAATATTATTTATGATATAGACATGTTTTCAGATAGTCACCGTTTAATTGAGTGAATTATAGTGATTTGATTTCGTGGATTCAACCCCCACAGCATTCAACGTGTTAAAGATACACTGACGATCAAAAGTTTGGAACGGATACATCGATTAAAAGAAAAAGTTTCATGTTCTGGAAACAACTTTTATTGGAGAATTTGTGCGTATAATAAGGAAACATGGGCATAGGTGTTATTAGTTGTTTAGTTAACTAATATTCGTAGTTTGGATTAAATCATAATGATATATAGTTTTTGTTATTTTCTTTTATATAGTTATGAGACATACAATTTTTGTTATTGTATTGTATATGTTTATGAGATATATAGTTCTTATTATTTTATATTATATATTTATGAGATATATAATTTTTTATTTGTAACGTTACACGTCAAGGGGTGCCAAACTTTTAACCGACAGTGTACATAAAATCATACATAAAAATACATACGTGCATTCAATTGTTTGAAGAAGAATCGAAATGTTGGTGTAAAAAGACACTTGCAGACCAGAAAACCCCTAATACTCTTTTGATACGTTCCGCGTGCGACCACGGCGAAGATTACCACGGTGAAAGAAATCCCGAAGCGACTCGAGTAATTACCGGTTCGTCTAATATGTCTGAAATAGTAAGGATGCTCCGGCTCAATGCGATAAAACAATGGAAAAACGAAAGTAAGAAGCGAAGGAACGACGTTGATTCCTTGGCCGCGGGGGAAAACTAGCGTTGGAAAAATGTGGAAGACGATAGACCGGGATCGATGGAATCTGGGTCAGCCCAGAGAATAGCAAAAGTTCTAGCACTATTGTGCTGTACGCGACCATAATTCCGACCAACAAGGGAACTTCGGTAACTAGGCAATTTCGGCATTCTTGAAACTTCGTTAACTCGCGGGGAAGTTCGAGTCAAATATCGGACAATATTTCATTTTTAATCTATTCCCGTTGTTCAAGGTGAAATTGTTATCGGCGGCTCACGTGTCCTTTGATACATTCGCCTTTGCTTATTTCTCTTCTGGAGATAGAAGAAAATCTTTGGAATTACGACACTTTTGCGAAGTGTACCGAACATTAATGAACACTAAAACTACCAAGCAGTTAACTTGCACTAAACAAAGAACGGTAAAACAAAGAAGAATTACATGTTTGTCTGGGAAAAATAAAGAATTCACACTACTTGAAAGAATTAGTATGATTTCAAACTTTAAGATGACATGTATACTCGTCAAACGCAGTTTACACGTTGACTGCCATGAAAAACATCAGTATCACTCATTCCTTTGTAGCAAAGATAAAAAGGAACAATTATTAATTATTTGCTACTACAATTCTTACGTCCCACTGTTGTCTAGTTACTTACGCTATTAAACATTTTTATTCAATGACAGGTATCTTATGAATTATAATTGTTTTCAAGTCATTTCGAAGCTCCGGTCCTAGGGGAGGTCCTATAGGTAAAGCCCATATTGTCACTAAAGAACGAAACTTCACAGCATTTCCTCACTATGATAACCCCGGTCCCTTTCACAGCGTCGCCCTATTCGCTCCCGAAAATTTTGAAAAGAATTCTTCTTTGGAATTTTCCCGTGAACACGCGCGCGCTTTTGATTCCCTCTCTCGTCCGTCTTCAAAGTGGCAGCGTCGCGTCGCGTTGTCGCGGAAACACGCAGGAACCGTAAAAAGGCGTGCAGTCTCGTTCGCCATCGATCAAGCCTGTGGAGCCTCAATTTTGCCGGGAACAGCCTATTTTCGATCACGGTTCCTGGACACGAAACACAAAGGAGCCCAGCGATCAGCGAGTCGAGGAATCGCCTCCGCGCCACAAAGGGCGCAAGAAGATGGTTGTTTGGCGAACATACGAGACAACAAGAGAGGCAGGCAGCCACCGAGCACGCCGAGAAAGAGGGAAGACGAAGTGGAAAAATGAACCGTAGAACGGGGACGGGAAACTGTCAGAGGGGACCGAGGCATGGTTACCTTAGCCGGTTCTGTAAATCAACCGAAATGCTTCGGAATTGAGTTGTGGTACTCGAGGGGCTAACACCGCCTCACCGCAAACTACGCCTGCAGGGAGATGAGGCGCTTCTAGTTATACATACACGTCTCCGAAGAACCGTGAGGTGAAAAGCCGCTTGGGAACGGGCTATCGTCTCGTCGAACGCTACGATCTAGACCCGAACATCCCGGTTACGCGTGCTACGGTTCAACGATTAACACTAGAACTACCGTGTCCGTCGAAATGCCAAGTATTAGATTTCTTATTATAATGAAAATACGCGGATCGAGAATAATATAGACGGAAATATAAGAAGCTAACAAAAAACTATGTTTATTAACACGTTGAATGCCATGGGAGTCATCCCCAATCAAATCGAATTACTATAGTTCACTCAATTAAACGATGATTATTTGAAAACATTTCTATATTATAAATACTGCTAACTAACGCGGTGACACTCAGCTAGACGAACGTGCAATGATAATAATGTAATTCAATCAAATGATTTAATATTTGATTTTTTACATTTTGTGTATTTTGCTCTGTGAAATCGTGCGGCATTCGATGTGTTAACCCTCTGTAGGCCCATGTAACTTTGAAGTCACGTATAAGTACATTGATAGCTTGTTGATTTATTTTATTTTGCACTCAAAGTGGTGGATAAAATGAAGTAATCAGTTAACTTAAACTTTTATATGCTCAGGAGTGAAAGTTTAACGTCATTGTAACTTGAAAGTTACAAAATATATTGGTTTGATGAAGTTATTGAAACTATTGAATACATTGTTTATTCGTATTCATATGTGGATATTTATTAATTTTGTACTGCATAGATTTTGTTATATTCAGGAACAAAAATTCGGCCTATAGAAGGTTAACAATGAAAGAAGAAACTATATACTAACAACGCACAACTAAAGCAACACACAACCTACTACCACGAAGGCCAACGCACGACTCTCTTTCGGACGTTTACACTCAAAACTCATTGTCTCCTTTACAATCATCTTCTCACTCTCAACAAACTCTTAAACACGCCCGTTCAAAGCCAAATTGGAAACTTTAGACCTGCGACATCGTGCAGGCCACTTTCCCTGAACTGGTAGATTTCCCTCTTTTATTTCCCATCGCTTGCACTCTCATTCTCGCATTCACACTTCTCACACATATCCTAAGATACGTTATAAATTCTGGATACTACATTATTTTGCGATTATTGATGTTTTCAAAGTTTTAGATGTCGGTAATGATTTTGAAAATACGATGGATTAGAAAGTAGCCACGCATTTAACGTACATATCTATATTTCAAATTCAAGATAAAGATGTCGTTTGCGATAATTAATCCGTTCCCCTCAATGGACTAGATATCTCGGTTCTACGATGTCGAAAAAACGATGCTATGGGCAAGATATTTCGTCGTCATTGATGTCGTATGTACGATGCACAGCGTGCACTAAAATTTGTATTTAATATGAATATAATTTGTGAAAGGATCGTGAGTCAGTCTAAACCTAACTTATACCGGAACAAATCCCTATCATCTGTTGTTAGTACACTGGACTATTAATCAAACTTTCTGTGTATAACAGACAGTTTTCATATTGAAGTTCTTAATTTAATTATAACAAAGATCAACCCACCTCGTTCAAACATGAAAATGGTTTTTATAGAATACACTTACAAACTGTAGAGGATAATAAAGAATTTCCTTGTTGGTTTTTTTAGGAAAATATTGGAAACATGTCATTCAACTTAAAAATACATCGATAACTTATAAACTTCGAAAAAAATAATTTTCAACCGTTTAATAAATATTCTTTAAATATTACATTATCACTGAAAGGTACAGAAACACTTTTGACCTTAGTTTTAGATTAGTCTTGTATTTGTTATTAATAATAACCGAATTAATTAAGTCAGTGTTACTTAAGTATCTGTATACTTGAAGTTAACATATTTACGTAAAGACTAACAACAATATAATACAATATAATTATAATATAATTATGATATAATTATTCATGAGTGTCTTGCATTGTCTTCGATTTCTGTTTTTGCGAATTGTAAATTGTAAGTATTGTAACTTCTAAATGTGAAATTTTTAAATTTCGAAACTTTGTATATCACTGTATATGCATTGTCTCTATATGATATACAATACATCTGCACGCTTACTTTAAATTTATATATACCGACGTATGCTGTCCACGTTTCATATGCGTAACAATTCTTTAGAAAAGAAATCATACTGGAACCTAACATTTTTTTAACTCAGCGCAACATACACACAAAAGAAACATAACATAAATATTTAGTGGGAAACTCCTGCCTAGTTTACGATTTAAATTTTTGCATTCCGTGGACAGTGCGTATTTTCTCGCGTCGCACGGAGCTTTATATTCTATTTTGACAATAAATTAGTTGCTTTGACGCAACGTAATAACTTACCTGCTTTGAAATTATTCACGAGCTCATGGCGCACCACCATTCTACACTGCGACCATATTTTTTCGTGCGGCCACAACATGTATATACCTGAGTTTTCATTAATCACTAAAAATGAAGGGATTTCGTAGTATATAAAACTTCAGACTGCCGTAGGTATTGAAAAAGAAGTCGAAGCTAAATGCGACAAATATTTTCTTTTCAATTTTATTTAGTTTTTCAGTACTTTTGAAAATTTACCTGCCAGAAATTCAGGAATATTTTTTAGGTACTCGTATTTCAAGCTCTACGAATGTTTCAAATACTTTCTTGCATTTACTTAGTAACTGCTTCTATAATGCAGACTGTTATTACATTTAAATAATTAAATCTAAAATTTAGTTGTGTAAAACCTTGCAACTTCTGTTTCAACAAGGTTCTATGAAAGTGGTTCATTAATAGTTTAAATTTATAACGTTCGAAGCCTTTTCCACGCGCATTAATGAAAAGATTCATTGCATAATTAATCAGTAAAGATCTCAATGTCATATTTGTAACCAAAAATTGCTTATTGCCTCATACTGACAAATAAAAAAGTACAAAGCGTATGATTTCGATATGAAAGATAAGTTGAGTGCATGAATAAATGATTTTATAAAAATATTATTATATTAGAGTGTTAGGTAAAACTATAGCTACTTACCGAGATTAAAATTAAAAGTTAAATCGTAATGCATTCATTGTCTATACAAATTATGTGGTATAATAATAAAAATGTAAACGACAGGTGCTTCGAAGTTTTTAGCATCAATGAATGTATTTATTGGAAATAGTAAAAATATAATTAATTATTACTATAATTGAACGTTATATCAACAACTGCACTAAACAAAACACGAAAAACATTCTAAATAACTGTGTTTTCAGTCGATCATAAAGAAAGCATCGCATTTCTATCGGAATTTATGTTCACGCATCAAAAAAGTAGTCTGATGACAAATCATTTGGACGGTTTCTTTTTCCGTATCACAGGAATCGGCTTTTCTTTCGTATTTTTTCCTCTTTTATGAAATGAGTAATGAGAATTTCGTGAAACGGAACAATTGGAAATCGATTTGTCTATAGAAACGAGAGAATTTCTTCCACTTTTTCAAAGCAGGTGCATTGGGATAAGATGAAATTTTCCATCAGACCAAAATTGAGATAATAACGAGCCTGAAAGTTATGATCCACGAAATCTGAAAAATACAAGACTTCATCCTTGATAAAAGTTACCTTTTCGTCCGGTTAATTATATCGATGACTGGAAAACCATTTAGTCTAACACATCTAATAAAAATATACTTTTTTGTCGTAGTACCAAGAATGAAAACACAAGTTTCATTTATAAATATGAAAATATATCTGTATAGTAATCTTATTGCAAAAATTGCCACTAAAATATATATTTTCACAAGTAGTTTACTTTTTACTCTTTTTTAAATATTTAATTCTTTGAAGAACAAAATAAGATTATTCCAAAGCTCATTGTTATATAGGAAGAAAATTTTTCAACCTTTTGGACCTTACGAACCTAAGTACATTTCTACAATAATTTTCAGACTTCAATTTTAGAAAAACATTTCCAAAAACGTGAAAAGTAATCTGTCTGTTTTCTATAATTATTAATAACATGATGTTTTTGAGTACAGTCAATATTTTCCTTGCTTATTTTTCACAACTATTAAAAGAAGGAGGAAAAAAACCAATACACCAAAGAAATTTTTTATTTCCTATAAAATATCAAAAGATTAGACATTTCCGGCCGTTGGCCTTTATACCAGGAGAAATCCATCAGCAGGCCGTTTATCCTTCATTTCCAAACACTGGCCCCATTTCTCATATTTTAAATGTCAGGAATAAATTCAACGATTCTTTATCGATTATTTCGTTTCACAATGGATCGTAAACATTCGAATGGCAGAGGGAAACGAACGCAACCTGCAATTTTCACAATCTCGTTCGCGGCGGTGGTTGGCCGGAATGTTCAAACGGGGAACTACTTCGGTATCGCAATTTCATAAATTGTCCAGTCTGGAAATGTCGCGCGACAACACACGATTTCTACTTCCGCGGGACGATATTTATGTTTGTACACACGCGTCAGAAAACGGAGCGATGACAAATCATTCTGTCGGCTGTGTTTTCCCTCAATTCTACTTTCTGCGCGCACAACACATTCTCTGACAAATTATTTAGATGATAATTAGTCGACCTACGCTTGATAATAGTATCCAAAAACTATTTGGTTGGCCAGAAATCAATTAATTATGCAATGAATCTTTTCATTAATACGCGTGGAAAAGGCTTCGAACGTTGTAAATTTAAACTATTAATGAACCATTTCCATAGAACCTCGTTGAAACAGAAGTTGCAAGGTTTTACACAACTAAATTTTAAATTTAATTATTTAAATGTAATAACAGTCTGCATTATAGAAGCAGTTGCTAAGTAAATGTAAGAAAGTATTTAAAACATTCGTAGAGCTTAATATACGAGCACCTAAAAAATATTCCTGAATTTCTGCCAGGTAAATTTTCAAAAATCCTGAAAAATTAAATAAAATTGAAAAGAATATATTTGTCGCATTTAGCGTCAACTTCTTTTTCACTACCTGTGGCAGTTTAAAGTTTTATATACCACAAAATCCCGTCATTTTTAGTGATTAATGAAAACACAGGTGTATACATGTTGTTATAAATTTAAACTACTAATGAAATTTTTAAATGAAGTTAAAAAAAATGTTGCTACGTTAAATAAAACCTAGTTCAGCAACGCGTTACATATTTTTTTTGAAAATTTTGTATTATCTTTTATCTAGTTTATCTTTTGATTTATAATATTAGTTTACCTATTTTCAATATTTATTGTAATATAAATTCTATATTGTAAGTACAATTTGCATTTATATTTATTCGTTCATTACCCAATTTTCTGCAATAACAGAAGGGTTGAACATTTTTCTTAAGTGTGTCCCCAGAATTTGCAGACTCTTTTTTGAGTATAGTGATACGTATTAATTGTTATGTTTTTTACTATACAGATATATATGTCCCAAAATTATATAAAGATACAATTAAGTTAAATGTGCATTATCTTTGTCACATCTAAGAATATCAAACTTCAAAGAAATACCATTCGGTATCACATTGTCTTTTGCTACTATAACTTTATAGAATGCTGCAATTTTGTAGAAGGTTGAAATTAATACTTGCAACTTCTTTTTGTTTCAGGTATGTACGATATTTTACGATTCTCCTTTTTGGAAACCAGTAACGTAAGTAACAGTTTTATATAGGTTTTTATAAATAAAGTCTTCTAGTTGACTGCTGAATGTTACCATGTATCATAGAAGTTGTAGTATAAAATTTAATCTAATCCAAATTTAATTTGATCTACATCAAAGTTCGTTAAAAATTTTATGACTGCAGTTTTTCAAACATTTAAATCATTTGGGCGAATAAAAACTTTATACGCGGATATCATTAAAAAATATTACTTTCATAAGACGAAACCAGCTGAAGATAACAAAACTAATAATAAAATATTTTCAAAAATCATAAAATATAAATTTATTTAATACATCTAGCTACTGAATTCTCAAAAACGAACACGGAAAAAGGATCAAAGTATCGTTTTAACAACATCAGTGCATCGATAAAAATTTACAAAATTATTTTGTAGGTACAGTAACAAATAAAACGTCAATATTTTGACAAACAACAAACGACAATACATTTGAAAAGCAGTTAACATATTTCTCAACATGACAGTACTTTATACATTTTTTGTAACAATACACCTCACGATAAAAAGAATTAATCTCTGCACAAATTCCACTTTTCGCAAACGAGTTCACAAAAACACAGTTTCACTGTCCAGAGTAAACAACAGTTTACCGCGAAATTTTCATTGAAAGGTACGTGTGAAATGACGCTAAAATCGAATGCGGTTCACGTACAAGACATTTCTTCGAAATTTCTCGCCGAAAACCGAAGGGCAAACATTTCCATTAAAAGCGTGCCGCTTTAAAACACGCGAAATTTTAATCGCGAACAAAGCAGCATTCAAAACGCGGACCCCGCTGCGGAACATCATAATTTCTGCGCGATACGAGAACCGTAAAAATATAAAAGGAATAGCAAATAGACTCGGCCATTGATAACGAACCAACCAAAAATATGCTTCAAAGCATTTCCCCGTTGGGAACGCGGCCCGACGCGTGTTGTCGGTGGGGCTTCCCCGGCTGTCGGCCGAAAATTACCCGGTCAGAATTCATGCCTCGAAAAATCCGATGAAGGTTGCACCTTTGAAATTCCCGCACCGATACGAAATTTCGACCGACCAAAGTCTGCGGGAACGCGGTTCAATTACCGGTCCTCTCGGCGCCGCGAACTCCTCGAACGATTTGCTTCCGTTGATATGCATACGTACTCGCGACTCTAACAAGGAATGTTTGCGAAATGATCAGCATCGCTTTTACGTAACTTGGAATGCGCGGTAGAACTTCGATTATCCGGCCTAATTAAGGAACACGGATAAATTGAGACTGGCGGAATAATTGAGTCCCGAGAAGAAATTGCTGAAAGCACACTTGAAAGATAAGAACGAGAAATATGTTTATTCTTAACGAGAGGAAATGTTCGTAACAGGAATATATTATTTACTTCGGAGTGTTCTATAAATAATAATGTTGTTTGAAACTATTTTTGATTGTAAGATGTTAATGTTTAACACTAAAGCTACCGGATGAGTCGAGTTGAATTACTTCAGCATTTTTATTTTGCAAGTACTTAAATTATCAAAGCGTTTTTGCGAAAGATTTTCAATTAAATTTGCATATTTATACGGGCACAAGACTAGGAGACTCTTCGAATCTCAAAAAACGTATTGCTGTAATTTTTATGTAAAATTGAACCTCGTTAAATAACGATGAACTGAAATATTCATTGAATAGGTATTATATGTATTCAGTATCACCGAATATTGTTTCAGTTCAAAGATGTGACAATGATTGTAATAAAAGGCAATCATATGAGATCTCATATGATCTTTGTCAGTACAAGGTATGACTTCCCAATTACAATGTTTTCTTAAATTGTGCTTGCTGTATCATTTAGCTTTGTGATTTCAAATTCGAAAATCTCTGCTCTTTCTATTATGAAACACTTGTATTATACCTTACGAAACTTCTAAACGTTACCTTACGTAACTCATTTATAGGTTAGAATCAGAATTTCAAACTTCCAATGATTCCAAAATAAATGAAAATTTCAGATCAGCAATATTCTCAATACTGGGACAGTTGATATATCTCTCCTATTTTAATAGCGGTAGTCGGATTTCACGAATCAAAGAGGTTCTATTTCAAAGCAATCAGAAGCCATGTGAAAGTACGAACCAGGGGAGAATTTTAACGTTGATCTCGTGACGAAGGGTTTGGTCTCCGGCTGGCCACAACTCATCGTTAACACCTAACGCGGACTTGTTTCGTTCGTTTGTGTCTCTCCTCTAGTATGCACCGCGCGTGTTCACTTGCTTCTATCAATATGTTTGAACGAAAGGGAAATTATGGTAGAAAGGGTTTCTATAGTGACCATACGACGATAAGTTTTAAAGGGTTGTCGCACGTAGACGTTAATTTCATGTTTTGATATAACGTACATCATACACACACACACACACACACACACACACAAATGCATTCAGCCACACGGCAATTATTACACTGATAAAATGTATCTTCTCCTTTTTTGTGATATACTAACTACACAACGTTTGTGAGTTTTCTTCGATGAACTTTGTTTCAGTGAATATTAGTAAATCTTGATGGTAATGATGGACATGGTGTAACTGTTCGTGTTCTGGTTTACATGTGATCTAGTTATAATGTCCCAAAGGATGACGTGCATATATATGCTTCAGTGATACAAACCAGGAAAAATCCGCGCATATATGAGCTCCGGATCTGTACAGAGGCAAGAAAGTTTATGTGTCTTTTTATAATTCTAATTGGTTACGTGTAACTGAACAGCAAATTACTATCTGACATGAGATGGGAAAAAATAAAAACTGACCAATTACATCAGCATTCCGTCTAGAGCTCATTTCCTGTGTAACAAAAGTACGTGTAAGCTTCTTTCATTTTTTCTCGGCGACGTTGAATGATTGGTCCATGAAATGCATGAGGATGAATGAGACCTTAGACAAAATTAACTTTTAATTTCTGTTGCGGAGAAAATGGTAATTTTAAATTTATTTTTAATAAATATTATGAATTATGAAAGTATTATGTTCCACTGCTGTTCATTCACCGCAGTAAAGTCAGTGTTATCAAATATTTGAAGCTGTAGAAAGAACCTTTACATTTACAGAAATCAGAATTTCATAACGCAAACTTTGAGAGCGACTTAACTATCCTTATTAAAAATGTAAAACAGTACCTATCCATATTGTTGCTAGTTAAAGTTCAACATAGTAGGGTTAGGTACTTGAAAATATTTTACTGTTGTCGAAGGGAATTACATCAGTTTAAGAAAGGTGCTACTACGTATCAAGTTGTTTCATGATATAATCTAAATTGGAAATTATTTAGAGACATTAATACAAAACACTTTTCTCTATTATTGAACATGCAACTATACCAGAATAAGACACGATTTTAACAAACATCCAAAAGTAACTTGCAAATTTCAGAGAAATTGTCATAAACGTAGTTCATATTATACAAGATGTCCCATCTTTTTATTACCATTTTTGTTCGATGCAAAGAGACATTTGATAAAATGGTGAAATGATAAAATGCATAAATAATAGATTGAGAAAAACCGTGTCATCTAAGTATCCATATTCTTGTTGTACTCTCTTGCGTATTCAACACTACATCCTCTCCTACATAGCAACCAGCCGATGAGAAGGGGGACAAAATCACTTCCCTAACCCGTACCGTCGCACAGGCTTTCCTAAGTCGCACAACGCTAACGAGGCAGAAACTCTACTAACACCAATATCATTAATCTATTTCTACACTTCGTCAAACCAAAAAATAAATTCGTTGTTATTTCATATATTTGGTTAGAGTTTTATAACCAATCATTTATAGAACTTTCTTTCTATTTATGACATTTGTTTCTTATTCTCACTGATGGAATATCTTGGATCCACTTTGCATGAAGATACCGGAACACCTGGAACCCTCCGTAGAACATAGGCTAGCCAATCAAGTTTCTCCGCAACTTCTTATCTAAACGGAAGCTCGTTCATTATTCAGAGACAGGGTTTCTTTGATGGCTGCTAACAGTCTCTGTACAAGGCCCGCGCACGGTTTCACCTATGAAATCCTAGCTCCCGTTCGCTCATCCCTGAAGACCTCGGTCGGAATTGAAACTTCAATCTCATCTCCAGCTCGAGTTTCGCCCGACATTTTACTTGACGACCAACTCCGACCTCAACTTCAGATTCGACGTTCCTCGGGATTTTCTTTGTTAATATACACTACGAATTTGCACTGAGAACGGGCTGCTGAAGTCGCAGATAAAGTTCGAAATACCTATTTTTCTTTCCATATAGATACGCCACGTTTCGCGGTTGTAAAATCATTGGAACTTTTCTGTGTTCCATCAGGTGACAACAGAATTTGATTTGAAACAAAATTGTTACCTTTCATCTATTCTGTTTTAAATTTCCATCGGTAATATAGACTATTAAAGCGCCGTTGAAAATTTCATTTCATCTGGATTTTCAATTTTTATTATAAAATGATACAAAGGTTTGCTTAAGGTGGCATTTGTATATTCAATTAGGGACTATATTAGTATTTTAGAATTTTTTCAAAAATTTTATAGAATTCATAATAATGAGAAATCAAGCTTGAGCATAAAAAGTTCATATTGTTGGCCATATTGGTGAAAAATCATGTTGTTAGCGAAACGTTAATTATCTATTATATTACTACATGTTTTCTTGCTACTCTATAATTTATAAAATCAGGATAACGGACACTTACTTGAATGAAAAAGTAAAACGAAAATTATTACAGTATTAATTATTTTTTAAATTAGTTGAAAAACTCTGTCACTCTTTTTCTTAGAGGAAAAAATAAATTTTTGTCACTGTACCTTTTGGTTAATACAAGAGATGACATACTAGCAATGTATATTTTGTCGATGAAAATACTGTAGTAACTAATTAATATACATTGATGAACTGATTGAACATTATAATAATTCAATTATCACTCTGATAATTGTAATTTCTTTATGAACATAGTACAATAGACTATAACAACAATTTTGAGCATAAATGTGAAATTAGTAGAGAAATGAAATATTATTGAATGTTTAAACACAGGTGTAATATTAATTTAACAAGAAATTATTCAAATGAAATTAATTCAGTAATATAGTTAGTATTTATTCCTGGAAAAGTTAGAAATGGATATTACAAAAACTAAACAATGAAATACTGCAACACAGGTGGTTAAAAAAATGTTTAAACATCTCCTAGTTGCGTGACAGAAATAAATTAAACTGCGGCGTAAAATTTATAAACTGAACACAGCGAAGAAAAAATTTTTCAATAATTTCATAGTTATATAGTATTTAACGACCTTGTTAAAAATCAATTATGTTTTAAATCATATTTATAACTGTAATTAAATTACTCTTTTTGCATAACATTATCACAAACACTGAAATCCCGATGCATTTGCCTCGTTAACAAAACCCTTGTAAAAAGTTACGAGCAAGGGGAACCGATAAAAATCAAGGGACAAGATCACCCCCGACCCGGTAACATCATTTCATAAAAGCTCGTGCATCGGGAGCGCGCACACACGTGAACGATATTTGAAGTTTCCATCCGAACAAAGCTTCGAATAAATAGTCGTTGGCCCTCAATCGGTCTACGATCGATGCGACGTCCTCCCGTTCATGACGTCACGGGGGCCCGGCACAACGGCGATTCACATGCGATGATTATCATTGGGCGCGACATATTTCACGAAGGATTCCTTTGATCAATAGTTACCTAGCCATACCGATCCGTGGCTTACTCTCGCAATTTCGCGCCCCGCAGGAGAGATTTACGCCGGCCGCAACTGACAATGTGAATCCCCTTTAATAACCACGCCCGTCTTTATTGCCGGCCCGGTTTGTACCATTTGTACCGTCGACTCGTGCAACCGCCTACTTTACAATCCCCCGTAGATTCGCATTATTAGATAATGTGACAGCTATACGGCGGAGTTTAGTGTCGCAAACTCTGCACCCGACTACCGTCCACCGGCTAGATCTTGACAAATGCTCCAGCCCCGGTTGACTGATGCCGCTCCGTTGCCAAGGATTGATTGCTGATCAGATCGATTCGTTCTGGTTACCGACTCTATTTTTTTTTCTTTTTTCCTTTCACGACGTCGACTTCGTCTCGTCGACACGTTTCGAAGATTTTTGAATGTACGATGGACGAAATATGGGATTGTTCGATGGGCTGATAGGAATTTTGACGAAAAGAAATTTTTAATGGGGAATTGAAATGGTAATTGTAAGTTTTTCTGTGCGCATATTTATTATTTTTTAATGATACAGTGATTAAACTGTTGATCTGTTAACGCTGGAACTACTAGACGGATCAAAATGATCCACCCTGAATTTCTGCTTTTGCAATTTTTGAAAAGACACACTGGTTATTCTGAGAATTTTTTTCGATAATTGGTTTGCTAATATGCGTTCTAATCAGTTGAAATGTTAATAAATGCATTTTTGTAGTTTACGCAAGGAAATACGTATTAGGCAATTTGATTGCTCTGTATTTTTAGTGTTAAATCTATTGATTTATTGATTTATTAAATAGACATAATACACGAATCAATGACTAGAACTACCTAATTTTATATTAATTATATTATAGTATAATATACGATATTGAATATTAAATTCAATAAGCTTGCTATAGTAAACTAAATACCGCGAAATGCTCAACTATAATTAAGTCTATACAAATCTAAACAATATTCAAGATACATTAATTAATAGCAATATAGTGAACAGTAAGGTATCGTGTGAAAAATAAACGGTTACCTCAAATTTGTAACAACCAATTATATAAATTTATTAAAAATTCCCAGGCAAGTTCTTAGATAACATTAAATTTGATTTTTCACCAAAATTTCTAAAGTATTTCAAAAGTATGATCATTATTATAGAAATATAAAAAGAATAATATATATAGAAATTACACTTGTATTATAAAAAATACTCTTCTATTCTATAAGAAATAATTTTATCACATTCCATTTAACCATACGATCAACGAAATAATTTAAAAAATAAAGATCTCTTAGTTCCTAGCCCCGAAGTTAATTAAAAAATGTACACATTCAATAATCATGGACTCGAAATAACTAGCAAACAACAGTAATGCTTCAAACACTGCCTACTTTTACATGGACTAGATTTCAATTTCAAACGCCAAACGGCTACCATCGAGTACACGAAAACGATCGAGTTGGCGCGGAATGATCCGTACAGTAACAAATTCCAGCGATCCTAAATCCTTCTCCGCCATCTAGATTCACGAGTGGCTGTTACGAGCGTCGCATAACAAATTACCGAAGCGATTGGTACGAACGCATGAACGTGCACGAAGAGACAGAGATGACGATCAATAAAGAACGGCGCCACGTTCGGAGATATTTGCGAAGGTTCAACGATCACATTGATTAAAATGTGAGCCATATAACTCACACACGTGATCGTCTTGTCTTATGGCGGGCCGATCGCGAGCAAGCCAAGACATTCGAACCCATTCATGGAAAATCGTAATTTCCTTTCCACCCGTTCGGTCGTACGATCCTCGGTGTTTCGATGAAATTACGAACTGACGCGCATTAAACAGCACCGATGCATCTAAACATTGACTATTCCGTGCAATTATACTCCTCGTGCCAACAATCCTTTGAGAGGGCGCATCATTTCCGCGCTTATAAAAGCCCGCAGACGATCGTCAAACGAATCCCGCGATCGTCTTGTTTACGTTGGTGCTCTATTCATATTCATTGCTAATCGAACCGCACTGTTCGAGACATCGAAACTGAAATGAAAATACTATCGTTGTAAAGAGACTAGATATTATGGATTTATAACATTTATTCTTTTGTTAAACCGAATGTAGCTTTATTGTTTTACGGGAAGTGGAATCATAAAGGTGTTTCTATCTAAAATGAACATTGTGTTGAAACCTAAAACATTGTGTTTGTATCGATTTTTTAAGAAGTTATTAAGAAAATGTAGTAACTCTTAGTTTGTTTTGAACCTTTTAATGAAGCAAATGAAATTCTAAAAATCTATAGTTCTGGTTGTAAAATTGAGATGTTTATGACCTTATCAAACATAAACTAAAAATTTCTCATTTTTTGAGTCATTCCCATCGTTTGAATTTTTTCCAACAATTATACTTCACGTAATGTCTAGAATGTATTTTTTACTAGTAAATCGAACTTAAGGTTCCAAAATCGAAATTAGATTAACAACGACCTTTATTGACTCACCTTTTACATTAGCAAATCTTAAGTCAATTTAAATTTTACTCTTCATTGTTATCTTTTAATTAAACTTCATATTGCCTATGCAATAAAGGCGACAGTGATATTCAATGATAATAATAATAATCTTTATTGTATCAGTTAGTTGGAGACTATTAAAATTTTACTCGTGGTAATGAAATTTATGTTACAATATGTAGTAACGGTAATAACATCTAGTAACAATAAACTTTAGCTTTCTTAAAACAATTATGCCTCAATACTATTACTAATAAACCACTCACAAGTTGAAATTAACTGTATATTAATTAATTAATAATCATTGATGCATTTTATATGTAAGTGAATTTTTAAAGAGTTACATAAGACTATGTTTAAATTTGTTAAATAAAATCGCGGCCTTAGATGAGATTACCTAGCACGTCTGATCAATGCTCGTTATTTCTACTGACATCGTGCACTCATAAATAAAAAGACCACATTAACTACTTTTATCCATTAAATTATTTCGCAACTCTGTTTTAAAATATTAATATTATTGTTCATGAATATTATCAAAAGTAAACGTGATCTAAAAACAAACTTTATTCTGCTCTATACAAATTTTAATACCTCTGTTACAAAAACATTGATTAAAAGAACACAGAAATAATTTCAAACTATTTGAATTCACAAAATACACAACGACAATTACATGAACACAAGGATTCATGATCTAATTTTAAATAAACGAAGAAAGTAATGCTTCAGAATCAGCGAAGAAACTTATCCTGAAATAGAGTTCGCCGTGGAAACTGCACTCTCGACAGCACGGTTCAGCTTTACAATCCGCCGGAGCTTATCTATTTTTAAGGATTGTTTCGTTCGTTTGCCAGTTTGTTTCCACGCCGTTTTACTTGAATTATACACGATCGCAGAGAACGTTCGGTCACAGTATAGCCACGGGTGTCGCCCGAGGGTGTGTAGATCTGAAATGAAACTGGTTTAAATATTTTCAACCGGGGGATAGACTTTTAATTCCCGCGACGGTTGTTTCAACATGCGAGATTTCTTATCCGATTGTTTCTAGCAGACAACGGAGAGGAACGGAACAGTTATCATGATTTGCCTTTTTCATGAGGATCCCCATGTTTATTCCCTCAGCTGCGACGTGGTTCACTTCCCTCCGTTGCATAATTCTTGTTCCATTTTTGACAGAGTACAATATCGCTCGAACGTGTGTAACTATTTTTACTTTTTTTTATTATTAAGATTACCAATTAATACGGCACCTTTTTTCGTTAATTGAACATTTATTTATAATGTTAAAAAAATAATGTATTTATTTTGAAACTAATCGCTTTTATTTTCAATATATTTCAACTATTTATCCTGTAATTTGATAATCCCATCTTGGTAAAATAACGAGTAATCTGAGTTATGCAAATTCAATTTTCAATTAGAAACTAATTTTCTTCCTGTTTACATAAAATTACATTTTTGTTATATGAACATGTTGATTTGTAATAAAATGTATATAAGTTGATAAGAACTTTGAAAGTTGCGTAAATATATATCAATCGTTTAAATTCGGCAGTTCAGAAGGTACGAATACTCTTGTGACTCATTGTACATGTGTGTGACGCTGTTCATTACCGTGGCTATAATGATATTAACATATACTTGAGATATGGTATACCTTATTACCGCTTTAGCCATATAAAAATATCACACGCGCATGACATTTATGTAAAATGCTTTGTTTGGTGTATTTACTGTGTTTTAAATGTGTAGACATTATATGTATAACATATCACATGAAACAATTGCAAGAAAGGCCACGGTCGCGAACGTGTCAAACTAAATGAAATATTTTATATTCTTGAGAAATTTGAGCACGTCTTTGCAAGAAGTTTCAGTGGCATCCTTGATAGTTCCTTGAATTTTAAATAATCTTCTGTCTTGTTAGTACATCAAAAAGTCCTTTTTCGCAATCTTCTAACTGTGGAATTTAGTTTAAAAAATCTCTCGTTCTGCGCGCAATAAAATGAAAAAATGAAGTGTGTAGTAGTCAAGCGCAGGACGAATGTACCTAACGTATATTTTAATGGAAGACCAAAACAAAAAAAGAAGAATTACATGTTTCTCTGAAAAAATAGAGAATTCATCGATAAAAGAATTAGTATCATTTCAAGCTTTAAGATAATTTGTATACTCGTCAAGCGCAATTAACTGGTTAAACCTATCCAATAAAAATAGATCCATTGAAAGAAGCCTGTCCTCGTGTTCTTGAATGAACACGTACAGAACTCAGGTTCCTGCTCTACAAATTCTCCTTAACATTTACAGACGATGTGAAACCGCTTGTTGCGTTGCATCAAGCTGCTCGACAAGTTCCTTCTGAGTTTGAGGCGGGTTTTCCTCTAGCGGCAACTCCAAATCCTCGTCGGTAAATTTCTCTGGCGTTCCTGGCTGATCGCGGTCAGAAAGATCAAAATTTTCATTGTGAAACTTTTGGTAGCAGTTTTTGCAAGTGTTATGAGTGGCGAAATCTTCTCCTAAATCTCCGCAAATCATTCGTGTTGTTTCAACAGCTTTTTTGTTCGGCTGGTATGCAAAAATAATGCAGTGCCTCAGATGTTGCTTATTGCACGTCATTATTTACGTAATTTTATAAGCTTATATCACGAGCAGAGCTGAATTAAGTAAGACTTTTCGGTACTTACATATTATACGGATTACCTTTGTTTTGAAGAAATAAAATGATTAATAATGATGATAATAATGATAATAATAATAATAATGATAATAATAATGATAATAATAATAACAACATTAATAATAAAAATAATAATAATAATTTCTCCTTCTTTTTCTTTATTATTAAGACATTTATAATGTGTCATAATATTAAGTACCGATGTTTTTTAAGTTAGAATTGGTACTTCAACCTCGAAGTATGGTAGGAAAAATTCTTCATTCAAAACAGAACAGTAACAGTTGATATATTTAAGAGTACCAAATTAATTTCTAAATCTACCTAATATTAAATAATATGTTATTTGGTATTATTAATCTCAAAAATTTAAAAAGAGGTAAAGTGTGACCTGAAATATGCGAAATTGAAAAGTTTTAAATCAGAATTATTTTCTTTCTGTGAAAAAGTTTTAGAAAAATGATGTATTTTATAATAACATAAGTAAATACATATTTAAATTTAATCATTTGATGTTATTATTACCATGAATGAAAAATACTATATATTAATACCAGAAAGTAAAATAAACATAGGACAAAGTAACATTAGATATCACCAAAAATAATGCACATTAATAATAGAAATATAGTAACTCACGAAGTCACAAAAATACCTACGAAACCTGTGAAATACGAAATTGATTGAACTTTAGTAACGTTTCATTTTATTTTTCATTCAATAAAACCAGAGATATAAAAAATGGAGTTGGACTCAAATTTCTGTTTGTTCTCAATTTATCTATAGAAGTATGGATTTGTATGTTCTTTGATCTAGCTATGATTAATACTTTCTTATAAGAAAGGGAGAAATGAAGTAAGAGAAGAAGTTATTGTAGATATTCTTTCTTCTGTGAATTCGAAATAAGTACAGAATTATTAATTTTTCGTTACTACATCGCACGTTCTACAGAGCCTTCCAGTTTAATCTTACTGTCTGCAGCGAAGTTAATCTACTTTTATGATTTATGGAAAAATGTTGAAATGAGAAGAACTAATATTGTGAAAGAATATTTGAAGATATTAATAAAAATATATTCTCAACTGCGATTAGTACAATTACTTCGTTATTAATAATTTATTGAAAAAAAGAGACAAAATCTTTTGAGAAGTAATATTTAATTTGAATTCAGAAGAATTAAGTAATATTTACGTTTGTTGAATTCTGTTTGAAATCTTCGTCACAATTCTGACACGATGTTATTAGGCAAAGGGTTAATATACATGCGTTCCCCAGATTTATACAGAAGATTTTCGAATGATATTTTACTTATTTTTAATTTACGTATATTTTAATCAATATTAATATTCTATTCTATTATATTATATTATATTATATTATATTATAGTATATTATACTATATCATATTACCTTTGTGTTGTCTATATCACGGTTTTATAAATGTTACATGTTGCATATACTTATCAGTACTTTCCAGTTATACTTGATATCGATTTTCTACAAATAATTTTCTTTTTCTTTTGGTTTTGGAGAAATAATTAAGTTTTCAATTTATTGTGACTTATTAATTACAAAAAGAAATATTTTACTTCTGCATCATCTATGTACCTTTTCTTTTGTCACAAGTTCTCCAAATTATTTCAAGAACAATTATAAAGAAACTGTAAAGAAGTATCCTCCAGTTTCCTTCACTATTAAAACTACCAGCACTGGAAAATTGCTTCTCAGTGTAATCTTCTGAATCAGATATGGAATTCACATTCTCCTCGTAATTCTTCGATAGCTATTATTCCTTCAGAAACGAAAAAATTTCAGACACATAAAATCTACAATATGAGACATAGATTTCTTTCTCAAAACCATTTCTAGTTAACAGCGCTTTGGAAAAAGAATTTATTAAATTTGTACGATATAAAATCTTAAATTAATAAATTTCAACGAACATATGGATTAAAAAATAACACAACAGTTTCTTGTGACAAATATATTTTCAAACACTTATATCACTGTTTCCTTAATGTCTTAAAAAATCTCAAAACAAATATGTCTAACCACAATTCAATCAAAAATATCTAAGAAATTTTACTGCATCAACACATAGAGAATAAACAAATTCGCAATCATAGTATGTATGAGGGTTCAAATAAGAATCCACAAGTTACCAAAAAGCTTCATTCGTACAACAGTCCATACCAACGTACAAACGCATCACAACTTTTCCTAAAAAATAAGGTTATTAGTTAACACACTGTTGACCGGTCACGAGTTAACTTGTGTTTCCACTTACATTAACCGTTTCAATTTTTGAAACACAGGACAATATAGAATATTGAAAAAGTAAAATATTCAAAGTTATATAAAAGATATGTCCAAGGTTTCGTTTCAATTCATTATGTATAAATAAAGTATATTGAAGTGTATTTAGATTGTTTCACTTTTGTATTTAATTACAGAATAATAAGCGGTGACATGGGATAGCTTCTGCGTAAAATTGTCGGTCAAGAATGTGTTAACTTCCAATCACCGTTACTTACCTGTATCCACATTCTCTCCGTTCAATACAAAAATTTTCTCAAAACCAAAAGAAAGAAAACAAGTGTATCAAGAAGACGGGACCGAACTCGCAAGTCGCTCTAGCTAATAAACCAATAAAAATGAAGGTCGCGTAACGTTCGAAACAAAATTACCGTGGAAAAATTGCCGATGAGACGAGTTTAATCCAAGTTACGAATTCAATTTCCTCTAAAGAGTGGTGGGGGTGGGGATGAGAACGCTTTAGCTCGCGCTCGGAGACAAAGTCGCGTCTGCGAGAGAGTAAGCTACGTGATTTAGAGAATACTCGCCGAGATTCTTCTCCCGGGCGGCATCGCGCCGAATTCGATGTCAAGATTGTTGAACAGTTTATGGGGGTCCCGTAGCGCCTTCATCCGCTCGCTCGTTCGATCGCGGCCCCGGCCGTTCGTTTTATTTTCGTGGACGATCGGCCGCAGCTGTCGCAGCCAGTGTAAAGCCGGGGCCGCGACCAATGGCCCTTCGGATTCAAACCGATCCCGTCGATTCAGCAAGCGACTGCTGGTTGGTATGCCATCGACACGTCGTCAATGTCTCGAAACAGGTGATAAATCCGGGGTCCAGGGACCGTAACTTGGTGAACAGCGCGAAAGAAAAGTTGAATCTCTCTCCGCTACGATCCCCAGCCCGAGACGAGTTCCACTCAACTCTCCGAGCGTATCTTGGCAGTTTATAGTTTTCTGAAGCGAATGACATTTGAATCTCGCTCGATAGCTCGCGTCTAGGAATTCCTCCTTTTTTCGACGACTGACAGTGACCGAGGGACCCCTGTAATAGGAGCTATTCCATCGGAGGGTGGAACTTAGCAGACTTAGGCTCCTCGAATCGGTGATTACGGGATCGATAGATCTTACGGATTATGCTTTTAATCAGACGCTTGTGACTTCGAGAACTTTATTTCTTACTTGAAATGAAGTGTACCCTGGACTTTTGAACCTTGTTTTGTTTTACTTTGAGCAAAATTAGCGCTTAACCGGCCGGTCGAGTAAAAATACTCCTTTAACCCTCTGAAGGCGGATGCGTCGACACTCACGCGGCAGGCGAATGCAGGGTCAAAGTGACCCTTTTACATATATATTTTATTGTTCAAAATATTTCAAATGATCGAGAGATTTGTTAGTAATATCTACTATTTATTAATATCAACAAAACTCAAACTCTATCCTTACAAAACTCGCTCACTACTGTACGGCGTCTCTCCTTCTACTGTCTTTTTTCATATTCACGTTATTTCGCGATATTCATGGAATCGTGGCCGCTTTTGTTTTTCGATTGGCGGTCGCCGCCTTCAGAGTTCGTTGCTCCATATAAAGCTAGGTCATTGACGCTCTGTATAATATTTATTACAACTAAGAGCAGTTAGTACATAAAGTAGTTGTATGTGTCCTATGATTATAACATATGAAATTTGTATATACTTCGCGTCTTATACTATATACAATTGGATCAAAATGACTCTGAATCCGCCATGCAAGAGTTAAAAAGCTTAAACTTCACTTAAAACACATTAACCACCGGGCGAGTATTAATATCCGTTTAGACTTTGTAGATTGAAGTAATTTGTAAGTTGTTAATTATAACAGTTATCAATTTCTTTATAAATTTATTTATTATACAGTAGTAGTTATCACAAAACGATAATAATTATATTAAATATAAAACAAGTAGGACAAATATGAAAATTATAGCAGAATTCATAGTTTACCTGCTCTTTCTGCAAACTTATAAAATATTGCCGTGAACGAAAATTCTCTCACTTAACCACCAGCCGGTTAAATGTTAAGTTAAAATGAATAACCAGGCTGTATTGTAACAAAACATTCAAATGGCAGAATAATCCCTAATTCTAAATCAAATAATTGATGACATGGACAATGGTGTAACTCAAGCTGCTTTTTTGCTATGGAACGCTCCGGCACGTATTATCCTAATAGCAGAATAAGGGTAAAAGTAATAAAGTATTGATAGGTGATAGAAAAATTAATTTTTAACACTAATTTATTATATTTTTCTACATATCTGAGGAAATAGAAGCTATGGAGATATTTTTTTTTAAATTGCGTGATTTTGCATTGTAAATTCAATTATATAACAAATCAAACAAGAAAATCATTCCGTTAAGTAATGTATTCAAAATTCAATTATAAAGAATGAATTTATATAAAAGAACCATGCAGTTCAATTTAGAAAAAAAGTACATTTATGCCACTCCATCACTTCACTCATAGAAAAATTCAAACGTAAAAAATGCATTTCCATTCAGCATTCAACTCTTTGCTCTATAACTCCTTTTAGTGCCACAGATAGTTAAACTCGTCTCGATATTACCTATAACATTGCATTACAAAGAATAATTTATTATTAGATTTTAGAAGAAAGATAGTGATCCTGAAATGTCACTTGAAATAATCTTGGTGCATTTTGCTTATCATTTTTTCTTTCAGCAACAGCGAAAATAATTTAGACCTTTTATTTACGTGAGATTCCTTACATTTATATGGAATTATTACATACTATATATTATTCTATTATTATAAAACATTCATTCTTTGCTTCCCGGACTAGAATGGCATTTGAATCTCTTCTTTTCTTCCCTTTCAATGGCGCACGGTGACCGAGAGATTCCTATAATAGCAGTAATTCTGGCGAAGCATGGGACTCGTCGAACTTCTGCTCCCTAAATCGGTGATTACGAGTTTGACGGAGGACGTTATAACGCCGCGCGAACACAATGCCAGGGTTCAGGTGTAATTCCTGCCGAGGGAATTGGGGATGCTGAATTTTTCGCGTTGCTCGATGCGACTTCCTAGTAGAATCCCGTCATGACTGATGATCCTTGGAATTCTTGAAAGTTTGAAGCTTCCGTCGATCGCTATTAAACTTAACGGGGAATTATATTGAAGGATGAACTGACAATAAAGGTTTCTCGTGTTCCCCAACGTCTTCCATTTTCTCGAAATCTTTGATTAAATTTTTAGATACGGAGCCTGGAAATATTCAAACAAACGGACTATCTTTGAAGCCCTTCATTAAGTGAATGAAATTTACTATGAAAAAACGGATTGTTCTGTTATCTGAGAATTGTTGAAAAAGCTAAGTTTGTAGTTTTGCGGTAATGTTTTATTATATTTTTTTTATTTGTAAATTTTCTCAGATTTTTTTGTGTATCGCAATTAAGTATATTAAACGGAAATTGAAAACAAAATTCTGATTGTCTTCTACATTGTAAAAGTATTCTGTTGTTATTGGATAAACAGAATATGTCAATAACTTTATTTATCCGTTATTTTTACTAATACTGGACAAATTGAATTTACAAAAAAATACATTTTAAAAGGAGTTATGCATAGTACCGATACGACAATAATGTGACAATACAAATTTGTTTATGTATAGAGTATTTTTGGTCAATTTCAAAGTCCTTTAACTTTCTTTAGTGTCATACTATAATTTGTTATTCTCTAATAAAGGAGTGAATCTACTGTTAAAAGATCACTAATTCATCAAAAGATCAGTTTCCATTTTTCTCACCCAATTTACTGGTAGTTCTACTTCCTAATTCCTGATAGTTTCCACCACTAATCTACTATGCATCAATACAGTTGCATGTAACCAATCAAAACTGTCTAACTGTAAACTAAAAAGACACCTCTTGCCTCTGTGTCGTTCCACTATACACCAAATCATCTTCCAACCACACCTATACGGGAGATTTCAACATATAATGCATATTTCAACATTACAAAATATGTCACCGATGCAAATGGTTAACACTGTTAACTTATAGAGTACATTACTTCTTATCACTACTACTAAAAAATTTCAAATCTTTTTAATTTAACTTGTGTTTGCACTTGCATTAACCGTTTCAATCTTTGAAACGCAGGACAATATAGAATATTGAAAAAGGAAAGTATTCAAAATTACATGAAAGATATGTCCAAAGTTTCGTTTCAATTCATTATGTATAAATACAGTATATTGTCTCACTTTTTATGATTGATTCACTTTCATATTTAATTACGGAATAATAACCGGTGATATGGGTTAGCTTCTACGTAAAATTGTCGCTCAACAATGTATTAATAGCACAACTGTTCGCAATAATTTCCACGGCTACCAATAGAATCCGTTCAAACTACACATCAACTTTTGATATTACCAACAAACCGTCGAAAGTCAACCGGTACCGGTTCTCCTTCGCGAGAATCGTCGGTAAAACGAGAGTAACGTTAAAAGAAGACGAATAACCCGAGGAGCGGTGGAACGTTGTTACATAGGTTTACAGTTGTTTTAAGAAATCTCGCGGTTCAAACACTGGGCGTTCTTAATTCCGCGTGCGAGTGCTCTTCCAGGCCCTGCTTCCTTCCTGTTCATTCACGTTCACGTATAATCCAGCACCACATTTTACGAGCCGACCCGTAATCGAACTGGCGGACCTCGACTCCTTTCATTGCCCGCGTAAAGCGTTTCGATTTGCAATTTCCCCGCTTAACTGCCATGCTGTCTTCCGAAGCAGTTTAGATAGAGGAGCTACGTTCCCTGGAATCGTTCGACTGCCCCCTGACCCTGCCCCTTTCCAACCCTGTCCCCTACTCTAGTGCAACGTGTATTCGTCCACATGCTTGTCTTCCCCTTTTACCGGGCACACCGAAATGCAGCAAGAGTCCTCCTGATTCTAATGGATCCCGTACTTTAGCCCACCAGTGGTAAAAGTGCATTACGAGCCTGCGGAATCGGGCACGACGATTATGGGATTTCATGCTCGTCCAGCCAATGGGAGGAATAACTTAGGGTACGTTTATGCTATCCGTCCGGACACGTGAAGATCCATTTAATGTTCAGCTCGAGAATGTTGGTGGACTATCCACTAGCTGAAAAGTCATAGGGACAAGGGGATCAAGGGTTGTGACAGTTATAGTATCGGTTCTGATTCTTGATACAGCTAAGAATCGAAATAAAATCATTCATTAACACTAAATGTATCGCGACCGGTTAAATTTGATTTCAAATTTTGCATTTCCTTCTGTCCCTTTAACTTTATATCCATTGTTATATTGTCTATAACAATTCTTATATTTATAAAGAATCTTCTGAAAGTCGCCGCTGCCTGTTATGATTTTGAATCTCTAACAACTGTTATTAGGTATATTGGTTCTGAGTTGTATCAATTCCAGTTCCAGTTCTTCGACATTATATCGGTTTTAAAGGAAATGCAGAACCGAAATGCAAGCGGTGGATTTGAGCTTTTTTCACTTTCTTTTTGGTTGTAACGTGTATCATCAAACGACTCTGTCACATCGCTATAAGCGATGCACGCATGTCTCAATGTATAGAAAGTAAAACAAGCTTTAACATTAGGTTGAGGAAACGACTTAGTTTGACGCATATTGAATTTTATCAACATTTGCTAAATGTTTACATCGATTTTGATTGATGCAATTACAGAGATATCCTGCTTGTCTGTTTTTAAAGCTTTATTTTCCAAAATCTAAACAAACGAATATCAATTTTTCTAGAATCAATGGAATAAACTGTGCAATAAATATTCATGAACCTAGTGTTAATGTTTCCAATCAGAGAAGAGTCCTATTTATACTATTAGTTTCGAAATATTTCAATTCAGACTTTCAAGGGTGAGATAGGCTAATCGTAACGATCTTCAATCGTAGTTATTTTCATATCGTAATTATTTTCAAATGCAATTCTTTGAACTCTGTTGACCATTTACAAACACTTAATGATTTTCTATACTGATATTCTTTGGAATTTTTCTAGTTTTCCATTTTCACGTGGAACCTCAGTTTTGCAGAGAATCATACGTGTCGATAAAAACTCATGTTTTCTAAAAATGGTCGTCGATGAAGCAATTCTGTTTCCGGATTTGTGTTTGGAATGAGAAACTTCATAAGAATAAAATAATGACTATTGCACGTCAAAATTCGTACGAATGTTATTGGTCTAATTCTTCTCAATGGATTTTGTGATTGTGGAAATTCATCATATGAACATGCAGATTTTTAGGAATTGAGTTGAATCTATTTCGCAACATCACTGTGCAAAAATATAGCGATTCAGCACTGCCACCTGCGATCTAATAAATTTGTGACGTTGATTTTCACACTAAAAACATCAACACAGTCAGTATGAAATAAACTTCTAACGTACTTAAAAGAATTTTAATAAAACTTTGACCATTTTCGCTATATCAATCAGAAACAATTCATAAACATCATCTGCGATAAAAATCACATTTTCTCTAATAACTCAAGTAATTTAATAGTTAATTCAATAATTATCAAACTAAAATAAACGAAAACACGAATTTTGTACAGAATTTTCATTAACAAAAAACCTCTTTATAGTTTTAATTTTAACTATTTCGTTACAGAAAAAGTGAATTAAAATTGATCTCACAGCCATAACCTCCGCTCGCTAAGGTGATTTCTCATCGTGTCCTAAAAATTTCATTACGTTCAAAAACACACGCAGCAATGTCTTCAATCATCATTAGCGTTCTTTCGGCCACATCTTCTTTGTGCCTCCGTAACTTAAGGGGAATAAAAGAAATTTTCCGCATGAAGGAAAACGTATGGTAGCGTCTAAATTCCGTAGACCGGGTCCACTGTCCTAATATTCTCTTAACCGTAAAGATGTCAATAGTTATTGGAATGTCTGCGGAAGAAGCAAAGGTCAAATTGATCGGTCAGGAAGTAAATTCTGTAGACTGCTCGGTTATCACAGGACCCAACTCGGCGATCGATCTTTGCCTGACAATTACAGGAGCGGGTGTTCTTCTTCGATCCCGTATAACCATTCCAGTGAAACTATCGCCACCAGAGCATACGGAACATTAAACCAAAATTTCGGTGGACACTCGACGTCAAGATCTAGTCCTGACAATGGCATAGAACTAGAAACAGAGGATGGAGATAATGGTATTTTAGGGGTATCGATTATTCTTTTTATTCAAATCCAAGATATTTTAATATTCATTGACATGTTCAAGATTATAACAAAATGATACCGGAAAATTGTTGGAACATGGTTAAAAGCGTTATTATTCTAGTTTTCTCAATAAATATCCATCTACATATATCTACCAGTTGATATTCACAGCGAAAGGCCTTTGAATACGCTGGCCACCCTCTGTCTTCCAGTTTTTCTCAGTTTTATTTTCTTCCCTCTATTATCATTCTCTCTTCCTCCGATGCCCAGCCCTCGAGGAAACTAATTTAAATCGTAATGGCCCAGCCGGCAGCAGCGTGGAACTACGAGTTTTTGTAAGAACACCATTTGTCTGCCGCGTGTGCGCCCAGCAATTCCGCGTTCGAAATTTAGGAGACCACGTAAGAAGAGCGAGCTTTCCGTAGCACAATTGCGGTGACAATCACAATCGCGACAGAAATTTCTTCTTTAACATTGGTGATTGCTGTTCACTTGCTTGTGACTAACGCGTTTTATATCAAATATCGAAACGTACGTCGTGCATCGAAATGGTGATTAACACCAAAACTACCGAGCAGTCGAATTGACTTTTCCAAATTTTTCTATAAGAACTCCAAGAGTGCAGCTATTGAAGACCATAATTGACTTATGATTTAGTTTGCACATTACTAAATTAATTTCTTTAGTGATTTCTCAGAGAAGCATCTATTATGTTGTTAGTAAGTGTTAAAGAAGAATTTAGGAATGGATCAATTTGACCAGTTCGATAGTTCTAGTGTTAAATTTAGGAAGATTCAAGAAGTTAATCATCAAAAGCTTTTTGTTAGAAATATTAAAAAGTACACGCCGAACTTCAGAACATTTATTGTTTGTTTTATGAATATATGTTTTATAACATTTTTATTTCATTTGATAACGTTTCTATTTCTCTGAAGTGGTGGAAATGTAATTTGTCTATTTCAAAATATTTATTTCTGTTGATGGGATGTATTAAATAAGCATCCACTTTTCAATATTCAGATGAATATTCTTAGATTTTTATATATTTAAACAAATTCTTTGTTTAGTAAATTCTCGAGAAGAATTCGATTATTACTGCACAATATCTAATTCATTAGAATAAATTAACAAATACTTCAAACAAATGTATTTTTTCTCATTTTTTAAGTGTGTATATTTTAGACACATTTAGATTGCGGATATATGCCGTGATACAATTGTTTCGCTCACTACTGTAAATTATGTATTAATTATGCGTAGAAAATATAATTTTAGAACTTTAAAATTCATTTCAACGTAATAAACTTGTTCCTTACAAGGCATAAGTTGCATTCTATGTTTATCGTATGTGATAGGGTACTATTTTTTGTAAAATACTTTGCTGTCTTAAGTTCCTTTAATTTTTATGAACATGGGAATGCATTTTCAAATACGCTAGATACTCAGTAAATTGCTAGTGTAAATTTACCCTAAAATGTAAGTATGCACCATAGATCACCTCCACACTTCCTCATTACTTAAAACGTGCATAGTCATATTTCAGTTTTTATAGCTCTTCCGTAGCCGATGTTGGGTCACTTCTGACCTGCTTGTGTATTTTAAATGTAAGTTCTCAACAGCTTTTTTATCACAAACAAATGAGTGTATACATCCTAAACAACTGATCGTAAGAAACATTAAAAAAAGGAACTCGCTATGTCACAAAAAATGATTAATTTTGTTAGAACACTTTATAGATACGTATAATAGTTTCTCCAGTATGACTTAGAATTTTCTCGATATTTGATTTGAAATAAATAAGCAAACTGTTTTCAAATTTTCAGACGTACTTCATAAGTTTCATAGACACTGCCTACGTTCTCCATATTATATTTTTAGTTTTTTCAAATTAGAAAAGAAATTAAAATTTACGTTTAGATCCTTTAGAAAAATCTGAACTTTGCATTCAGTAATTGTCTACGAATGAAAAATCCGAAATTGTATCTAACCCCTTAACCCCTTGCCCTACAATATCGTGTCAGACTTGTGGTGAAGAATTCAAGTAGAATTTAACAAAGATTAATTCCGATTTGGAAGAAGTAAGTGATATTTATCTTTAATATTATTTTTCTATTATAAATAGTAATGCTCCTGAGTAAAGGTAAACATGGAATAGGTATAGAATTTTCCTCTTTTTCTAATGAATTATGAATAATAAAATACCTCTATTGAGCGCATTTAGGAAAGAAATCATAGGGCAAGGGGTTAACGCATTAACTGCCATAGTGGTCACCGATGATCGGAGCTTCCAAACTGTTTAAAAACCATTACGATAAGAAAACTTATATCGAGCAAAAACATTTAGTAACCTAACTAACTAGATAATAGTATCACTTAAATACTATGATACCAAATCACCAACACATTGCGTACCGGCTAATTATCAGAAAATTAAATTGTGCAGATTTTCAGTGAGATACACTTACTTCACTATCTATAAAAAAATCTCAAGTATCATATTGTTATGTAATATATTTTAAATGGTTTAAATTAGTTCTAATCAAATTTAATATTTTCTTAAATGCTGTGGTAATTATCAAAATTATATAGCTAAAAATCTTTATATAAAAACGAGATTTCTCGTTACCAGTACGCAATATGTTAATAATTAATTCTAATACTAACACGAATAATATTTGTCTTCATTATGAAAGAATAAGTAATATTATACAAAACACTGAAAATTCTCGTAGCAGTCAACATGTCAACCCGTGCCTTATGATTTACTTCTAAACTGGGACCGATACAACTACTTCATTAATAATACATTGTAAAAGAAGACAAATTCTAAACATATTCCCAGTCCACGTTTGCTCTAAAGTATAGTAATCGATAATATAAGAATAGTATTTTATTTGAATTAAACAAAATAAACTAATATTTATGTTTGTTCCGTTCTATTTAAAGTCTCCACCACGAATCTCACGCGTTATTGTAAGGCAAGGGGTTAACTGACGGGTGAGCCAAAGAACAGTCCCCAGAAATTAAATGACACCAAAATTCATTGTCAGCTGTGAACACCTGTGAGTTTCTTCCGGATATACAAGGTACTCTAAACCGGCGCGTTCTTCGCGGCTCATGATTTATTAAGGTACCGCCACTATCGGTGTTTCGGGCTTTCACGAGTGAAATATCGTAGGAGCTGATTTAAAGGCCCTCCTAAAAAAAGGGCTAAGGCGCGAAGCAAAAGTGCAGAGACGACAGGGCATAAATTAAGTCGTAATAAAACGGATCACGTTGTCCTCTTGCGGTCGCGCATTTCTTCCGCGATGGTATCAAAGTTAGTATGTTTGACTTAGGAGAAATACCGCGGATTCATCCGGGGCTGAGTATACAAACGCCAGGGAAAGTATTATTTGTATCGCGGACTCTCAGACCCCGTGTCGTGGTTTTCTTTCGAATCAAATATCGATTTATCGTGCTGATGCACGCTCAAGAAATACAATAATACATTCTTTGTTCTGTTCTTTTCTCATTTATACAAGTTACGTTCACTTCCAAGTTATTAACGACTGCGTTACAATGATCAATACATAGGGTAATGGAACCTAATGCGGAACACTTGATTTGAAAAGCTTGCTAAAACGAGAGATATACCTGAGAAATAACCTACATCAAAACACGAAGGAATTAATAAACAATCACACACTAATCGATAATAATGCAAAAATGTAAATGCCTTCAATGCACGATACAAAATGTAAGTAATGTCAGAAACAGGGATCTGTGAAACTGAGTACTAATACGGAACATCTAGGTAATTTGGAAACAACACTCGTTGTTATCAGGAGAAATGAATATTTATAGAGTTAAAAGAGGTAAATAAACGAATTTTTTACTTCTTTGAACTCGTGTTAATTTTTGCCTTATATGCATTGGACACCCTTTTTCCCATTATTACCATTTTTGTAATTGCTTCGTGTTTTTAATGTGTAGAAATTATATGAATAACATATCTCGTGAAACAATTGCAAGAAAGGCACGGTCCACAGTAAGGATATTTCAAATTTGAATGTGGTCGAGAACCTGTTAATTTACACACGCAACAAACTAACTCGAGCGAAGCCAACAAATAACCTGAGAGAAAAGGCGAGTCTAAAAAGAGAAGCACGAACATTACAGAAATAATTATAATTTGATCCGAAACGAAACACAGCGTCTACTCGATGGTACTAGCGTGGTATCCGCTCGCGAAAAACCCACGCCGTGCCGCGCCGGGCTAGGGGAAGGAGAAAAGAACAATTGCATCCCCGATAATTCCTAGCAGCCTTTCAATTCCCGTCCACAAATCGGGCCGCGATGCTGCTTAAAAATTAACGACGGTACAGGGAGAATCGTGTAGCGGCGTTGCACTCGATTGTCTCCCTTTGCATCCCATCGGCACCCCTTTCGTATTGAAAACCATCAGCCGAGCCGCGCGCTCGCGCTGGCTCTCCGAGCAAGTTATTCAAATCCGAGGCGAGTTTTCTCCTTCTCTTTCGGGCCGTGGAACGACTCGATTCCGAACGATTCCATCCCTTTCGCCTTGGAAGGGTCGCCGGGAACCTCCGGCCGGCTGCCTCATAAATAACGTTATTTATTCGCGAATTTGTTTTTCCTCGTGCACCTCGTGGCAACGGCGGTGGTGCACGATATGCCGGGAACGACGCTGGAATGCATAAAACGGCTTCCGCGTCGTTTTTCAGCGCGAACGCCGGCTGGATGGCCGTATCTGCCAGCGGGAAATTTTCCATTTGTTTGAACGAAAGATAGCGAACACAATACCGGGCCCAATTCATGCACGAAGTTCGTTCGAAAAAATGAGCCAAACGCGCGAGGCTTCGCTGAGACAGATTATTGCCTTATGATTTATTTCTTGACAGTGATCGGTACAATTATTTACTTCTTCGTTAATAATGTATTAGAGAAAGAAACAATTTTGATGGTTGTTCTATGACCACGTTTACTCCAAAGGTTAACGATTGATAATAGAAAAATAATATTCAGTTCATATTTTAAACAAATAATTAACACTAACATTTCTCAAATTCAGTTTAAAAGTTTCGTCCCGAGTCTAACACGATTTTTGTAGGTCGAGAGGTTAATTCGTTATCTCTTCATTACCTTTATTGGAAACTTTTATCATTTTATGCGTCCATGCTTCAATGACAAAATGAAAAATTCTTTTCTACGAAGTATCAGCGAACTGTCGTAAAGGTAGTCTATGATAATACAAGATTTGTCTATGATAATACAAGATAATAAGTATTGTATTCGAAGATAACCTTGGAGTTCCATGGATACATCTTATCGTATAATGAAAGAAACAAGTCGACGAACGAAAGAACTGTTTTGCAGGCACACTAATGTCAATTGTGTTATTCCTGCGATGATAAAATATATTCGTACATTTTATATATTGAAAGCAGGGATTGAAAATTCATTTTCTTGTGATAAAGTCAGATGTTTTTAATCTTATTTTCAATCAGTTATTCGCGAAATATATTGGTTCAGTTAGTCTCCCTGACCCATGGAAATTATTTACTCTTTCCTTTTCTTTTTATTTTTACTGTATTATTTTTCATTGCATTCTTGCACTTTTTCAAATTACAGTCTTTCAGACACAGTCAAATTCGAAAAAGTTTTCACAACATACAAAATTTTCAAATATTTTTGTGCATAAAAACCATATTAAAATTTTTGGATAAGGTATAAAACAATTAAATAAATGTGAGCAAAGTATGACTTCCACATATTTCTACATGTTCGAACGTTTCATTTTTTTTGTAACAGCAAACACTATTTGCCAATATTACAATTTATACTCGCAATTTTTCAACGCTATGTCATTTGCTGGTGTACATGAAATTGTGTTTGTAAATAATGTATAGGATTTCGTAACATGGCGCAGCAACAAATATTCCCCTCATATTGCGAAAAACATTGAGATATTTGATTTGTAAACGTAACTTCAAACGAATTTTATTCAACAATGCTGCTTTATAATAACAGAATAAATGTTTTTTTGCAGTTTTGTGTGAAGAATACCATTAATGTCAAGTAATTGTTGAATGGAATATTTGGTGAAATATGTATTAATTAATTACTAAATTAAATACTCAAATGCCACGGTCGAAGAGAATGTATGCTTCCGCAGAATACTAGATTACGGGAATGTTTAGCGGTTTTGACAAATTGTTTAATGAATAATCTAAATTCTAATTATCGCTCCACTTCTGTTATCTTTTGTATCCATTATTTCTTGAAGTATGCACTATGGAATTTAACGTTAAAAATATTATCAATAATTTTCTTAATTCAATAATTATATTATATTCAATAATTGTAATTCAATAATTAACATACGTTCCCTTCGTTCAGGTATTAAGTCAATAATTTAAATTTATAATTGTCAGATATTAAAGTATATTTTCGAAAGTATAAAAAAATGGAAAAATAACAATTATATTTATTTCTTATAACTGAATTATTAGAATTTAACTAAATTCACTAATTTCTAGGCACATTCGAAAAATTAAAATTCAGTTAACTCGATTTTCGCACAGGTGTAATATATGCATATGCGCATACATAAATAATTCTGTTTATTTTTCTCATTGGCAACGAGCCAAAATACTGTTCATTGAAATCCTTACAAAGAGAAACAATTCTCTCGTCGTCCAGCATCGGCAGTAACATGATAATTCGTTTCTGTGCACAGTGGATTAACCAGCAAATCCGATTTTTTCCAAAACAACGCGCCAGAAGTCGTGCATCGTAAAGCTACATGGATCCTGTTGCGAAATAAAATGTGTTGTCGATTATCTTTATCGGACATGAAGCTTGCATTGTTTATTTTATTAGACAACGGTTAGGGCCGTTAAATAAAATCGAGGGGTTCCGATGGAATATGTATTCATGGCAACGAACTCGTTTATATTCAATGAAAAGATTTCAATTTTCAAATTTCACACTCCACTTTATAATTAAAATTTTGTTTTCAAAAAGACCTTTGAAAATATTGGTATCACATTGTTTGAAGGACGTTGTTATAATTTCGTGTTTTTATGTAGAGTAATTAAACATTTTTTTACTTTCAACTATTTGGACCTCTTTGTGTACCATATAAGTATACTTTATATAAAAGATATTTTAAAATATATGAACATTTCATTATATTTTGTAATATAATATTGTTTTGCCTACGCACGGTTTTGTGATCTCGAGTTCAAAGTAGAATGTAACGTATAAAGACTCGTACCTTTTATGAATGCAACAAGAACCTAGTAAATGGAACATGTATTTTGACTTCATTTACTTTTCAAGAGAAAAGGGTCTAGAGAAAAATAACTGCCCACGTTCTTTCTCCGATGAGAAGCGTAGAATAAGAATATTGTATATTTTTTTATATTATGTCTTGAAATTCGTATATAATATGTCATATAACTATATACATTTATATAGTAAACAACTCTTCCTTAATTATACAAAACAATTTTAAGAAGTTACTATTTAAAAGTATAAAATTATGTAAAAATATATTATGTTAAATAAAAACACAATAATATATCTACAACTAAAATATTTTAACGTCAAGCGAACAGTGAAAAGAATATTCAAACAAAAATCTTGCGAGCACTCAAGTACATGATTTTAAGTGACTCTCGCTGTATAAACGGCTCGAAACAGCTCGGCTCTATTTACGGACGTACACGAATCCGTTCCCTGTCCAAATGAAATTATTGATCTCCATAGTGTGCGATCCGGTTTGCAAGAGTGGCCACGTTAATTCGCAACACATGCGGAAGTTTCTGGCATCCGACGCAAGAGGACGAGCGGTGCATGCGACTGCAATCGGCCACAGCCTGGACGGAATTTCGCGGGTGCAATCGACCGGCCGACGACTCAGCGCCGATCTATTCCGATGCTATTCCAGCTAATGCGGTTTCGGTGAGAGTGCAGTTTTGCCTGGCCAAACACGCGGCAACCGGTACTGACGAATATCAATCTTAAGCCAAGCGAGAAGATAATCAGCTTGCAGCTCGTCACTTGGCGGTACCGCGCGTTCACTGCTGCGATTCCGTTTGAACGGTCACGGCCGCTGCGAATCGTCATCTTACCGTCTGATTTATCTCGCAGTTGAAACATTACTCACTGTGCTACTGTTTATGATGCAGTAGACAGCGATAACGCTTGTGTTGGGATTTCTGGGCTTGCTGGGTGGACCTTAGGTACACAGTGAACATTGGATAATTGGAACACTTAACGAAAGGCAGCAATTTAGCATGGCGGACGTAGAAAAGGACAACGCGGGTGAAGGAAAAAGTAAGCCTGAGAGTCGAATCGATAAGCTTGGGACCTTTAACTCACAAATCAAACTTCTTTATTTTTGGCTTTTGACGAATGAAATTTGCACCATAATGTTTGTTATGTTTTATTGATTGAAATGATACCAAACAGGATACATTTAAGGTCATAATTGCTTTTATAATAAGCGATTGATGTTTCGGATATAGAATACATAAGAGAAAGACAGTGAAATCGTTATAAATAATTCACTATTAACCAGGTCACTTTATATAGGTTGAAATGCACTTTAAACATTCTTGCATATTTTGCGAAAGACGATGTAATATTCTATGAAGTTTCATACTTCGAAATTACTTATTAGTATCAACGTAATAACGTCTACAAAGATATCAGCCTCCTGTCAATCAATGATTATTAAGCAAGGAAGTAACAGTATATCGTTATAGCCACGGCTGATCATCCCCTTATTTATGGCGCGATCCATTTTCTTACCTCAATATTTCATGCACCAATATTGCTTCCAGGGAAAATTAATATTCTGCTGGGCAGATATTAAAAATACGTCGTTGCGAAAGAGAAATTCCACTCTTCGACGGAACATATTCGACGTAACGTGAATTATAAATATCTATACGGCATCATTGTCCGTCATTGTGCGGCCACAGTGGCGACATTTAACATTTATTTTCAAAGTCGGTGTCGCCAATACGGCGGCAGTATTTTTTTTCTGAGTACAGTGTTATTTTACGATTGAGAGATATTGTAAGTAATTATTATTCTCTACAGAATTCATATTCAATAAAATATATTAACACATTGCGCGCCGGTCCCGCGATAATGCGGGATTTTTAGTCTATCGTTTAATTGTTAATCCTTCGTTAATGCAACATTTTAGATATGTATAACACAAATCCAAAGTAAAATTTCAAAACCGAATTCCCTATTCTTTTTCGTAAGTTAGAAATTTCGGTTTGTTTAATGTTTAAAAATGTATCAATATAGTCACCGACGCTCGTGTTTTTAGTAACTGAAATTTAGCTGGCGTACAATGTGTTAACTTCAAAACATAAGCTGTATTTTCTAATAACTATATATATTAAAAATACATATGTACTCATAATTATGAAAGTAGTCTAAGTCAAAATTAAAAAAAGAATAAGTTTATCAGTTATTTCACATCACATTATTTTAAACTAAATTAAAACAAAACAAAAAATATATGACTTAGACCACTTTCATAATTATGGGCACACATTTGCTTCGACTAGTTAGCATTGTTACCAGAAAAATCTGCCGATCGTAGAGGATTAATACAACCCCGTGTAAAACAAAGCAAAGGAAAGAACACATACGTTTCTCATTACACAAAATCCCAGTTTTTACTTTTCAAATATGCTTTTGATATTATCTCCCCAGATCTCGATTAGCTGGCGGTCTTCAATGTATCCAACTCCAATTAGGCCGGTTAATCGAGGTTCCATTGTATCTTGATACAATGATGAACAGGTTGAACACGAATCTCCCTATGTACACGGGCCGTCCCCTCGACTAACAAAAAGTAAATGAACCAGAGAAATTCGACTTTCACATTCAAATGAAAGGCCACTAAGCGCTGCGCGCGAACTTCAAAGAAACGTTAAATGAAAGGAGAGCGTAATACCAAGAAAGGCGGAAAAAATAGAAAAGATATCATTCCCTTTACTTCCTTTTTTTTCGTTCTTGGCGAACAGAAAATTGGATCTACGATTCCGGCACGGCCTACGGTGAAAAAAGGAGGGCCGCAACTGGCGCATTACAATCGAGAGGCTGTCGCGGTTCGGCATTCCGATATGTTTGAATGTTCGTTCGTGCATCGTTGATTCGCAAACCCTGGCTACCAGGTAATTGCCGGGCGACAAGCGCAACGCTGGCCTGTGTGTCTCGGCATCTCACGTCATTGCCTGCCAATTCGATTGAATCGGTGATTTTAATGTGTCGCGTTAGGGCCCAGGGCCGTGTTACCACGCATCAATAATGACGCAACGTTTGCAAAATCAATTAAATCAATTAGGGAGGCAAACGCGAGGCCGTGGCTCAAAATCAAGCCGACTCATCGCGCTCCACGGGATGATTTCGACGCGATAAAAATTCTTCGGTCACATAGTTCTTATTCATTTTATGGTACATTTCGTATTCAGTAGGTGACGGTAATATTCGAACGCTTTGAAATGAAATGTTCGGTATTTGAAAAATGTAGATTACATTAGGAATTTAAACGCTCGCCGGAAATGTTTTTTATTAATGTGACCGGTGATTTCGAACTTTCATAGTCACTGTTGATTTTTAATTGTTCGCAGTTTTGTAAAACTCTGACAAAATTTAAAGACGCTTGTTATAGTCTTTATGTAATTTCATACACAAATGGCACTTCAGCCAAATCTTTGATTCAAAATCAATGATTTTGCAATAAAAATTAAAAATCGTGGTAGAATCCTGAAATTAAAAATAATTTTATTGCAACAGTGACATTTATATGATGCTATACATATACTTGATTATATGTATTAAATTTGAAGATTATACAGACTATAGTTTTGAAATATTCTGTCGGCCACCTGAAGCGCGAATAGATGTATTTTAAAAAATCAAAGAAAGTATAGTACATTTGCGCTTAAAGATAATAGAGGAATAATGAAAACAATTTATACAAGTTACATAAATTACGAAACACACCTTACAATGAAGACAAATTCTGTTTAAGTTATTTAAGCTCGACATTTTTGTTGATTCATTGTTTAAATTTGTATGTAAACGACCTAAACAGACAAAGACCTTTAAACTTGTATTTAAACGACCTAAAGGTCTTTGATTTTTAATGTTTTCGAAATACTTCGTATAAAAGAAACAAGCATTTCCAAATAGAAAGAGTCAAAAACTGTTTGTTCACATCTGTAGTAAAAAAGGATCAACCACCATTATTATTCAAAATCATAGAATTTTAAGCCTCGTATTGAAACCCGCCATTTTTACGGGTGCGGTAGTTCTAGTGTTAACGCATTATAGACCGATCATGAGTTAACTTATGTTTGCACTTGCATTAGCTATTTCAATGTTTGAAACGCAGGGCAATATAGCATTAATTAATATTGCAAAAGCAAAATATTCAAAGTTACATAAAAGGTGTGTCCAAAGTTTCATTTGAATTCATTATGTATAAATACAGTATATTGAAGTTCATTTAGATTGTCTCACTATCGTATTTAATTACGAAATAATAACCGGTGACATGGGATAGCTTCTGCGTAAAATTGCCGGTCAACAATATGTTAAGCAAGTAATCAAATATTTCTAAACGACACAATGTTTTTGTAAAACAATTCCGCATTCTCTAAACAATTAGATAAACGTCTTACGTGCTCTAGATGTTTCTCAGTTTCATGATTATCCAAATTTAGAGGGGTTCATTGTAAATTACCAAGGTAAACTCTTTGAACTCCGGTCCGTTTTGTCAAAACACGTTCGATCCACCTTGGCAAAGGCTAATTCCAGGTAACCTGGCAAGTGTGTCCCGAGAATTCTCGATTACTGTGTACGATTAAAGCCTCGTAGGAGTCCCAGTGTGCTTACCGAGCACTTGGATGACGTCCTCGAGTAAATGCAGGCCCTACGAAGAGCCAGGTGCTTCCTGTGTCCGGGACATGCGACTAAGTGTCTGGTTGTCTGACAGTTTTCCTACGAAAATCAAGTCTTGACAATATTGATCGTTTCCTTTTTCGTGCGCGTTTAACATATCTACGAAAAATCCCATGAAAATTGGATTGTTTCACTTTCACAGAACATTTTCAGAAGAAAATGAACAATAAGAAAATATTAATACATCTTATTTATTGTCCAAAGCTAGGTAAAAAGAAAACTCGTTTTATCTGTGTTCTGATACTTCAAAGAGAAAGTATGTTGTGTTCAAAGAACAGTAATAAATGTATACATTAAGTATAATAAATTATCTATGATAGAATAAAATAAATATTTAAAATGCATGTGTATTTCATTATATGGATAAAGTTAATGAACATTTTGTAGTATTCTGTACAAGGAAAAATAAACGGCGTATATCTTCTTAAAAGAATGAAAGGTACATGGGTGAAAATATGGATTCTGTGAAAATAAAATTAAATCGATAAGTAACATTTCAAACTTAGTACATATTATATCTTGTTAATTTTAGAAACATTGACGAGAAATTGGTTCAATCCAACGTATTGAAAATCATGTAATATTTTATTTAAAAAACACCATTTTTTAACAGTTTAAGCTTTTACAAACTTATTAATCAAAATAAATTTTCTTAAAATTCAAGTTTCATTCAATTCGTTCATCAATTATATTACATTGCACTGTCCACTTTTTACAATCAGTTGTTTCATATTTATTCGTTTTTTACTATAAATAATAATAACAAATAATTCTCTAAACAAGAAAAAATCATATTTTAGATAATCCAAACGGAATACGAATATAGTCCTTTTCAATTCTTTTAATATAAATATTAGCTTTGTAACAAGAAATTCCAAAAAAAGTTCTTAGATAATTGAAAATAATTAAATCCAATTCCTGTCCTGAAAACGGAGAAAATACCTCGAAGTGTTAACGGTTCACCGAAATAATTGGCCAAATTGCAGCAGTCTATTCATTTGTTTCAACCGAGCCAGAACCCATCTGGGATAGATGGCATAGCTGCGTCAGCTCCGGTAACATCGTTACCGCTATCATCGTAATCATATTTCGCCCTGCAAGACCATCCCGCGAAACGAGATTACGCCACTGCTTCGGATGAAAAAAAAAGGAAGAAGATGGTATAAGGTGATAGAAAAAATAACGGAACGCGTTCAAGACGTATCCCACTCGAAAGCAGACATACGCGATAAGAAATGGCATTACTCGTTTCCTTACGTTAAATATTAGTTTATTATACGACATTATTCTGCGAAATTTTGAATCTCCCGTGCATCGCCATTTATATAATGTCAACCTCCTTCGTAATCCCGGAAGAATTGTGTGAAAGCTGATAATAATAAAGAATTCCTTGAATATCCATATTATGATTCAGATTATTGTCATAAAGAAAATGTCCCCGTAGGGCTGGATCTCATAGCTTACTACCCGGTGTGCGGCTTGATTTAATGCGCCGTGGAATGATCACGGATATGGATTCCTTCCAAATTTCGCGGTGGAGTAATACTTCATCGGAACGATGTCGTCAGTGATAGAATAAGAAGATCCTCTTCATCGATTCGTTCGTATAGGGTGATCGAATACTTTACCTACCTAGCTATGCTTTGTTCAGTTTCGATAAGCATTCATATACAGGGTGTCCTGCAACCAATGTTCCATATGGAAAAGTGTGATTCTGCATGAATAAATAAATTTGAGGTCCTGCGTGAATATTTGACGAGCACACGTGCAGATGAATATCTCCGAAATAAGTACAGATAGTATAACAGGAAATAAATAAAGAATCTAAAACAAAGTGTTTTTATTAGAGATATTGTTTTTAGAAAAATCGAGTTTCGAAATGCTTCGACACACTTGTGCAAATGTGCTTGATGTAATTTTAAATTGTATTCTTTCGAAAAACGTTTTATTGTAGAGTTTTTACTTAATTTGTGTCACTCCCTGAATTCCTATTTGAGTTGAATCCATTTAGTCAACTGTACTCTTGATAAATTTTCAACTTAGTCTTTTCAGAAGGAAATTATAAATGGAAAAATCTTCGTTTCTATATGAAGTTACCAACATGCATTAAAATGTAATTGGCAATATACACTATGCATACTCATATATACATATGCATATAAATATGTATAGTATGCAGTCAATAACTGAATAAAGGAAACATCACGGTTTAGAATAGAATAGGATACTACGGAAGAAGGCAAACAGAATTTATGAACAAAAAATTGAGTAATCAAAGTTGCATTGACGTAAATGCACAAGTAAATAAATTTCAATCACTGACGAAACTTTTATTTGGACAAGAAACGCGAAGGGAAACGATGAAGATAAAAAACACAAAGGCTATTTGAATGAAAAAATTAAAATGCATTTTTTAGTTAATAATCTGGAATATGACGAATAAAAATATTTAACGTAAAAATCAATTTAAAAATTATCAGTATTGTTAGTCAATGTATTTCTTAGCAGTTATTAATAATCTCTAAAATACGAAATAAAATGTCAAAATTTATTTTCAAAAGTAGAATAGTTATATAAAATAAGTATAAACATTCTACTCTTTATTACTTCACATTTTATACTAATTATTTGTCAAGTGTACAAGCAGAAACTTTTCTTAGAAATAAAAGTACGTAACACTATAGAAACAAGGAGAAAAAACTAAAATTCGAATCATACTTATATTCTTCATAAATATAAATCGCAAATAAAATATTTAATAACCACTGTAATAACCACTGCAATAATTCTTGATAATGGCAAACCATTTTCTAGAATCCCGACGTTACATTATTATCCAATTGAAGGATAATATCATCCTACATTATGCAACAAAGACAATAAAATCACTCATAAAATTCTAAAATTTAATTTTAAGCTTGACCTCTATAAAACACAAAAGCTATTTTCTCTACTACAAACGGTTAATAATGCCACACGATAATGCAAGTACTAAATGCTCAAGAGAACCCAACAGTTGTCCCCGCAGTTATCACGAATAGATAATTCGCAAAACATAATTTCACAAACAATAGCCAACATCACGTTATAATCCTCTTGCATATTACCACCTCTCTCCACAGCAAACGTTCGCTGGTAATTCCCCGGCGGGCTAATACGCGCATAAAAAGGCCACCGATGAATTTTCCGAAAGAAATCACTAAACCCAGTTCACGGTCGACGAGGTCGGGGAGCGCGCGTATCGCGAAGGTGTAGGATGGAAGGCAGAGAGGAGACCGGCCGCATAAACCGGATGTCCCAAACTTTCCCAGGCAGCGGCGTAATATCGTAAAGCCGATTTCACTGGAAAAAGGGCGGCATTGGTGCGGCGCTTATACCCTCATACGCTGGCCGTGTTTGTATGGGTGGCTGTGTAGGTGGAATAAATTTCGTGGCAACAATTCGACAATCCCGCTCCAATCGGAAGGGATACGCGAGAGCGCGGAATCCTTCTCTGGACGTAGCCCTGGACCCAAACGATCCACCTTTATCGGGATCCCGGCTGATGGATTCGGCCCCATTCTGCCCCAAATCTATTCCGTTTTATTGCCTTTCTGATACATAAATTTTTATTCAATTTGATTTGCCACCATTGCTATGGTAATACACCGAAAAGAGATGCACGCTCCTACCCCTACCCCTTCTTTTTTTTAGTATTTCGTCCCGTGAGAGAGTGGGCAAGCACAGAGGGCTATCGTCTTCTTCTTCGATTCTTCTGATCGTCCTTTCTTCCTTCCTTCCTTCCTTCCTTCCTTCCTTCCTTCCTTCCTGTCTTCCTTTCTTTCCGCTTTTCGTGTACTTTTCCTTAGAGGCCGTCCCTTTTGTCGAGCCTACTTCAAGTCGTTATCATTTTCTCTGCCTAGGCCTCTTCGCCTTCTTCTGCCCAGTAACGATTATTTGAAAAGACCATTTTGGAGGCTCTTGCGCGTTCCGAACGCGCAGCTGGGATCGTTAGAGAGGCTCTGAAGCAAATCGCCTGATTCTTGGGAGATCAGTCGAGAATAATTTTATAGTTTTTTAATGCACCCTCGATGTTTCTGAAGTCTTGGGCTAGGAGCTTTGCCGCTTTTACCGCGTCGGGCGAATGAAAAATTATGGTGCGCGATTGTCGATGAGCTGTACGAACATTGCGGAAACTCGGAGATGCTGTGATTGATTCTAGGATTTGTAGGGATTACTTTCGAATGTTTGGAAGCGTTTACGTGAAATCTTATAAAGGAATATTGTAGGTTTTTCAATGAGTGTAGAGATTTGATAGAAGGATTAAAAAATACTGTTCACGCTTATATGTATATTATTATTGCAAGTAACCAAAGAACGTCTATCAAAATTTTACTTCATTAACGTGATCAGCTTTATTTTTAATAACTTTACCATAAATTTAGAATATTCAGATTATTCAATTTCTTAAATACTCTTTATTTAAATCTACTCATTCTGTTGTAGGAAGAACCTTTGTTTCCTTAAAAAATATTTAAAATTAATTTTCTTATTCAATCATACTCCTTCAAGTTAAAAAAATTGAAAAACTGACTAATCAACTGATTAATAATATTAATATGAGAATTAAAATAACATTAAATAAACGGAAGGGAACGCAAAATTTTTAATTCGGTCATTTAACCGGTTCCCGGTACAGTTAGTGACAATAATTAATGTTGGAATACTTAAAAAAAGTAATTAATGAAAACAATCGAACTGGAGGAGCAGCAAAGTGTTAAAGTGTACGCTAACTTTCGCGTACTAATCGAACACCTCGTGCAGTGCATTAAACGACAACGGCGGCATTCGTATTCAAGCATCTACGAACGAGTATTACCAGCAATAAGTTCTCTGATGGGCAATTAGGAAACTCCGCCGGTCTGATATTACGCTCGAGCCGCGAAAAGGCTGTTCCCATGTTACTCGAACTCCGGAAATCCGATGAGACAGCGTCAGAAATGATCCTCCAGGAAACGATTGCTGCAAAGAGGAAGGCGGAGAAAAAGAGGAAGGGAGAGACAGAGAGAGAAAGGGAGAGGGAAAGGGGAAAAATGACTGCAGCCTCCTCCGCAGTTTATGCATTCCGGAGCAACAAAGACGTGTGCAGTTTATTTGCATTAAAAGAGTTTCCACGCTACAACGCTAAGTTGAAACAACGCCGATGGTAAAGAGAGAAATGGTAATAAATGCCGCTGTTATTTCAGCTCTCGTGACGTAAAAAGATAACGACAACGTTAAAATATAAGAGTGTAATGGAGAGTGGCGGATTTTTTTTTAATGAAAATCAGTGGGGCAAAATGAATTTTCCTCAGCGGCAGATTGCAGGTAAAATATCCCTCCTACATATGAAAAAAGAAATTTAGATAAATTTAACTGCGTGTAATTATATGAGAAGATTTATTGCAGGAATAAATGTTATTTTTATGTAATTGTTAATGTTTTGAAGTTATAGAATAAATGCGGTGAAACAAAGTGATCACACTTTTTTTAATAATAAATTGACGATGAGATTTTTAATTGGAATTGGAATTTGTAACTTTTTTAATGCGTTCTAAAGTTTCTTGTATTGTATTTTGTTAAACACAAAAACGACATAATAGGATGGAAATTTTAATAGTTTACATTGATTTTGAACACGTTTTAAAATTAACAAAAAATTCAGTTTTAACTTCATTTCAGTTTACACTTAATGTTTCTGCTTGGTGAATAAATATTATATTTTCTACAACATATAAATCTAAGTTTCCTCCTTATTTTTGAATCTTTAATTAATATACATGTTATGGAGTAGGTTGTTTTATTCGATACAAAAAAATTTGTATCGATTTATAATAAAAATATATCATTTTTAACATAATACTTCTTCAATTTCCGATTTTTTAACAATTGAAAAACTGTTCGCTTATTTTATTACTGTTCTTCATCTTTGCATGTATTTCATACAGATTGTATCTTTTTTGCCAATAATAAGAAACGCTATTAAACAGTTTTTGTGATCCAGCAATGAATGGCATTAAAATTGCCCATAGTTACTTGCAACTAATTACTGAAAACTAATAAAACAATTATTAAACTTATCAATATATCTTTATATTCTGGGTATTTTAACTGTTAAAGTGTAACACCACATTTTAATTATTTGCAAGTATAAGAAAATATAAAAAAGAATACATGCTTTGGAACTGTAAGCTTTGTATCTTTTGCCATAAATATTATGGAGACTGAAGAAAAATCTAGTATGTTTAATCTCATTAAGCTTTTAAAAGAGCTTTTAAAACACAGCATTTAAAAAAATATTAAGTTTATTTTGAACTGATTCTCTATTTAAAATATATTACACAACGATATGATACTTGAATTTTTCTCTACATAGAGATATAAATTGACCTCACTGAAAATCACCATTCTGGAATTTCAGATTAGCAAAAGGTTTTTATTAAATTCATCGCATGAGTAAATTAACAGAATTTTTTCGCCGACTCACCTTTGACGCATCGGAAACGTCATCCTGGCTCGATCCTGTTCGCTATTGGAACGCAGAAACGCGTACACCCCCGTAGTGAATCGAGTTTGGATGGATGCCCGTGAAAATTCGTGATTGTCACGGAAATTCCGGTCCCTCGATTTTCAGTAGCCCAACATCAGTGGTGTTTATCGGGGCCGAGCCGATTTCGGTATGCGGCTCACGAAACAACCCCTACTTCTTGCTTCCCTGCACAAGAACGCCACCCTACGGCCCTGACGCGTTGCACGTGACCCGTAGATAGTGATGGCACTGGCATCCTCTAGGGTAGAGTCGATATTTGATGGGAAAGTATTAATTTCTAGGGATTATTGATTTATCGACAGCTACGTTAATTAATCACGTTACTGAAATTTAATCGCACGTTTTAATAATCCTAGAAATACCAAGCCTCAAGATGAAACACCTTTTTTATGTACATAGCCATTTACTTTTAATATAGTTTTTGCATATATTATTTTCAGCTATGTATTATGTTTGTTCTATTATAAATAGAAATCTATCCGTTCTATTTATTATTTTATTATATTTGTCTTAATATCATACAACTTCAATTTACATATACTATCATGGATAAGATTTTTTATCTCATAAACGCTTTTTACCATATTTGATCATTAAGATTAAGTTTTCTATAAGTCAGTACTTTTAGCAATTATTCTCTTTTTTTTTAATGCACTACTAATTACTACCCTCCAATTTTTCTTGTTATGTACTTTTTAAATTCATTTCGTTTTTTCCCATTATCCAAACTCTTGTCATTTCCTAATTAATTAGAAAATCAGTTAAGAAATTGAAACTGAACGAAAAAGATATTTATTTATTTTATGTTAAGCTTAGTTTCAAACTTTTCTTAAACTTACAAAATTACTTTCTAATCTAACAAAATTACTCATCTATTTTTGGTTAACTTTGGATTAACTTGACGTTACCTGAATGATAAAGATGTATTTCTTCATTTATTTAACGAAGGCAGTATTTTGTCGAGAAAGCTAAGAATGGTAATACCTGGTAGCGTGCTTAACTGCAAAATACTGTTACGTAAAATGTCTTGGTAAAATGCACTATAACGTCCTATACTCAAATATGCTAATGTTCGAACGTTCTACAATATAGAAGTCTCAGTATCCGAATGAAATTTCCCTTAGCAACAGATGGCTTCTGTGTTTAAAATTAAGCCTAATAATAATTAAAAACTGTTAACTGTAGCCTGTTAACTAAAATACGCACTATACACTTAAAAGTTTCTTTAAATTAACAGCTAAAAATATATGGAACTCATCTGCATTTATACAAACTCAGTTTTCTTAATTATTGTTTTATTATCCAACAATTTTTTTTATTCGAATATAACATTATTAATCTAACAGCAACCTAACTCACTATCAGACTACTGTTCTCATTATATTACACAATATTTTGTAAATACAAATATTATTCCTTTCAATATTTGAAAATACGCAAATACTGTCCCGCAAGATTAACACTAGGTTTACGGGTATTTATTGTACACTTTATTCTATTTGTCTTAGATGTTGTCTTAATTGATGTTGGTTCATTTAGATTTTGAAAATTAGAGGTTTAAAAATAGACAAAATAGGTATTTATGTTATTGCATCAATTAAAACCGATGTAAACATTTACTAAATAATATCTATAAAATTCAGTATACGTGAAATTGACGTGTTTCGTTAGTGTTGAATAAAACGATTCAATAATACATATTCTAAAATAAAGGTCCACGAAAATTTCAATAAAAGAATTCTATAATTTATGTAAGAAAACACAGACCGGTCTATCTGACTCCTCGATAGTTCTAATATTGAAGATCGAATTGAACAGAATTCCGAGCCACTCGAATCCATCGAGTACTCGGACAGTTCCAGCCGTTCTAGCAATGGGGTAAGCCTGGCCAGGGGTACCAGACGATGTGCCAGCAGTCAAGGCGTGTGCGGCGGTGGGAGTTGAGGAAAAAGGCGCCATCGAGCACGTGACACACATATTGCCTACCTTTCGGGAATCTCGAGCCAAAAAGCTTTCTGTCCCTTCTTCTCCGTGCTTGCTGGCCGGAATGATAGAAAAACTAATCTCCTAGATTAAATCTCTAATTCACGCCGCGGTCCGTGGTCGAATCGAGGAGATTTTATTCGAAGATAAAACCGATGGAGGGGAGGCTATCGCGCGTTTATGAAAAAAACTAGCTTTATCTTGAGGCCAGTAGCTTGTGTGCTGACTCGGTGCGGCTAGGACATGGCGGAAAGGAAAAAAGGAAACGCGTCCGTATCGGCGGACGGGCGCGGGTGACAAACGATAATTGAATTCGTTTTTGATTCAGCAGATTTTGACTGATTTTTAGGGGTATTGAGATCCTTGCCGCGTGTGCGGATTCTGGGCATTCTGAGGAGATTAAAGAATTTTGGAATTTTTATACAAATGATAAGTAATATGGAATGAAATATAAAATAAGAGATTAAAAGAATTATGTTGGAAAATAGAATAATGGGAATGTCGAATTTTATGGATAATGTAAACGTCTGTATTGTTTTGTGTTGAACGCCAACTGAAATAGGAGTATATCGAGTAAGTATATCGACTAATGTAAGATATAAAAATTGTTGCAGTTTTTAGAATTGTTAGAATATATGGTAATCTTATCTGCATAAGATTAACATTCATACGTGGGAAATTGATTACAGTAGACTCTGTGGATATTATTTCTGTATTCTTTTAAGTTTTTACAGTTCTTTTACTGTTCTGATTAAATATTAACAGGTTGTTATTACAAATATTAAATTTGTATGATAGATTTACGTGTAAAAAGTCAAAAATAATAAATTTCGCAGAGCTTTTAATTCAAAGCAACAAAGTCTGGTATCGAACATTTTTTCAAAAATACTAATTTTCTACCCGTTATAATTTCCTTTATGTTCTTAATTCTTTCTCAGCAAGTGATTGTGACGTGAGAGCTTTACTTGGATGCCGTGTATAGTTTTCAAAAGTCTATACCTGAATACAGCAGAGTTCTGTAGTTAAAATGGATATAAAATTTAAAAAACCTTGTTCTATATTATCATACATATAACGTTTATTATTTAAAATTAAAAAATTTAATTCCAATGCAAATTGGAAAGGTTAAAAATCTGTAAATATAGAAATATCAACGTTAAAGAAGCTTTTAAAACCGTTAACGTATATTTAAAAAAAAAAGATAAAATAATTTTATGCAGAAAGAAAAAGAATAATAATTTTACGTAATAAGTCTATATAATATCTATCGATAAATTAGCAAATTATAACTACCTGTATTAATATGTTTAATGAAAAGTAAACGTGTGACTGACCGCTACATTAATTTACTAGTATATAGCTGTAATAATCATAAATAAGTACGTAATAATAATACATACCTATAAATTGCACAAAAGTTGTAAATATAAGATGACGTAAAACTATTAAATATTAATAAATAATATATCATAATAATAATCATAGTTCAAAATATCTAATAATAAGCAGAAATATAATTTATGCATTCGAATATTCATGGTTTTTATAAAAAGAGTATTTTTACTCGATATTCTATCAGTTATATATAACTTGTCGAATATGTTTCTTAAATTTACCTACACAGTTTTAATATTTGCATTTAATTAAAGTATTACTCAGTCCAACGTGTTATTTGAGTTTTTCACAGTTTCGGACGCAAGCGCTTCAATACTTTCGTTAACAACTGTATTAAAGACATTCGTATTTCTCAATTCCGCGCGCCACGGGAGTCTAGTTACATTGATTTCTGTCTAATTAATGTTTCCAGAAGTTAGTCGTAAAACCGCCGTTGACCGCGTTCAAGGATTAGGAACTTTCCGAAATTTGGTAATCTGATATTCTAATTTCGGCTTGAACCTGAATTTAAGGGCTCCAACAGGGGTGTAGTAAAATTTATTCAGCGGTGATCCGACGATATATCTAAAATTGCTATCTTAATACTATTTAAAGAAACTTTAATTAGTGCAGTGATAGTTAGTATTATTACTCTTCGTTGATAAGCTAGGGAAGTGGTTGATTTATTCAAGTATTATTGTGTTACGTTATTCTATGTTACACTACGATTCAGGCAAAGTAATATTTATTAACCGACTCATTCTTAAGAATTCCTGTTAAAATTGGTCTTATGCTACTAAATTATCAGATTGAAATATGATTTTCCTCAACAATATGAAAATAGAAATATAAAGGAAGATAATAAAATAAATAAATTATAGGATAAAATGATAACAGAAATAGAAAAAATAATAGTAAAGTGACAACAAAGTATACTTCCTTGTTCATTGTTTTTTTATAACGAATTTTCACTTTTTTTGTAGCAGGAGTAATTATATAAAACGTAAATTATTTTTAATTGCGAAATTTGTAGTTTCCGACACTCGTAACTTTCGTTAAAGTAATAACAAGTCAATTATACTTGTAAAAAGATTAATTAAATAAAAATAAAAATTAAAGTTCGAAATGTTACACAAGATAGAGTAGCCGATTCTGCTTTATTTATAGTATTTATAATCTATTTTCATTACACACACACTATAAGTACACGAAGTCGGAAAAACAATATTTATGCTTATAAATAAACTATAGATGCTTATGTAAACACAGACTTTTCAACTGAACAAGAATCAGTGTATTGGTAATTATATCTGGTTTCATATAAACTTCAACTCTTACTTATTGTTAGTTCCATTAAACATTCCACCATATTAAAGATTACACAATTATCCAGTTGAAATTTACAAAATCTATAATCTGCTTACAAGCTATCCTGAAAAATAGTGCAAATGGTATCAATGAAAATGTACAAAATACTTATACAACTCTGTCAGAATAATTGACACACATCAAAAATCCATTTGTCCGGTCATATCAGTTAAAACTGTCCCGGAAACATCTATTCGACAATCATTCACCTGCATCCTGCCCCCATTCACGTTCTCAAACACACCGGGAAATTCGTAATTTCTCCGCGCGAGTTCCAAGCTTCCACGGCAAAGTTCGCCGGATTTCATCAAAATCGATCAGCAAATAGCACTTTGCGTGGAGTGGAGGCTTCCAAGGTGGATAGAAATTCCCCCAGACACGGGGCGTGTTACGCGATTCATTCTAGTGGCTGTGTGGACCGGGGTCACGATGTGCCTGGTAGATTATGCATAACACACATGCATATATGCATCAGAGGAGACGCGTATCGGGTCGACAGGTGCGACCTACGGATTTTCCGATCCGGCCCTGGAGTCCTCGACTTCCGGCGACGCGAAATCGCCGATGCAAAGAATGTCTACAGGGGAGGTTTAACAAGATGGAGGAAGGGAACTTTTCGGATGAAAGAGGGAGGTCAAGAGGCGCTGTCGAGGAAGGGAAACGGAAAAATGTAAAAAGGAATGATGCGAGGACGGTGTAAAGAGGAATGGTGTATTAGATGGCCTGACGCCAACGAGCATCTTTGCGTGCCACAGACATTTGGTACCCCTGACCCGTACCCACTCGATCTATGTCTGCGCTACCGGCCAAGAGTTTTCAAGCAATCACGGTGTGTGGTATGATTATTGAAATACAATATGATAGAAGGTGTTTCTGCTGTATCATTGACGGTGTCGACGTGTTGTATGATTAACCCACTGCTGACAATATGGACCATTAACACTAGATTAACGAACACGTCAATTTGACGCATATTGAATTTTATAAACACTATTCGGTAAATGTTTACGTCGACTTTGATTGATGCAATTACACTAGTATGTACCTCAATTTTCTACCTTTGAATACTAAAATAACTTAATCTACTTTGAACGAGCGCTCCTTTTGCTAGGAGCAGTAGAATAAACCGTACAATAAATCTTCGTAAACCTTGTATTAAAGGCTTATCGAAAATCTCATTTCTTCAGAACTTCCCTGCAATTTTTTATTTCCATTGCAAAATGAAATGAAAATTTGGCTAAAGTATCGTTTGTATATTAAATTAAAGACTATAATAAATATTTAAGAATAGTTTCGGATTTTTACAGAACTTGCAATAATAAAAAGTCAAGCCTGCCCATAATAGGTCCGTATTGCTGATAACGTTGGTGGAAAACCATATTGTCGGCGGAGGACTAAAAATAAGTACAAAAATAAGAGTAATCTTTAAAATAAAAAAAGAAACTACCAGGAATATATGTCAATTTGTTTTAACATTATGTGAAATATTAGTTTTCATAAATGAGATGGCAACATGAAATAAATGTAAAACTATATACATACCTATACTGAAAATAATGACAAGTTACTCGAAGCATCTTGTTAATTAAATAAGCTTCAGTCTTCCAACGTATAAGAAAATAATCTGTTAAAAATGGATATATAGTATACACTTTGGATGCAAAGAGGAAAACTAGATTCAAATTGTATTTATACTCTATATGGTCGGAGATCACAAATAAAAGGTTCAGTGTCGCAAACGTTCCATGAAACACGAGCTAAATCCTGATATATTTTGCACCGAAACCAATGACAAAACATTTTCAAGTAAATACTTAATCCCACATATTTCGGATTGTAATCTTGATGCTGCCCAACACAATATTGATAATATTTTACACTTTATGATGAAGATGGTTAAGTAATTTTTTTTAATTTAACGCATGAAAATTTTTGGTTTCCATAAAATGTAAAAATTTCTTTTAAAACCATGAGCAACAAAAGAACTTAACACCTAGATCTAACCACAGCAATACTCTTGCAGATAGATCATTTCTTCTTTAATCACCGTACAGACAATTTCTTTATTTTACTGATTAATGATTTTATATAAAAATAATTTTCATTAGGCTCACTTAAAATGAAATTTATAGTTAATGAACTTAGAATTAATTTTTAATTAATTTATTTAATAAATAATTTGTAGCAGAGACAGCTGTATTCCATTTACGACGTCAGAATTTCATCATACCTTTGAACAATGATGTTAATTCGGTATGCTACAACGGTTCCTGAAGTCTTCTCCAGGAATGTTATACAACAAGGTATTTAATGACTGTGCTTACTGTCGGTCGACTATTTGGCCAGCATTCCAGCCTGTAATTTCGTGCCTTATTTAACCGACATGACTGTGTCTCATATATTTTATTCGAATTTTCCACCGACACGCTTACAATGTAATAAACTGACAAAGATATGTATGATGGAACGTACCGACGGCTACGAAAATCACCTCCATTTCGCTGTAATGTCGACGGAAATATTTCATCTTCGCTTCATTGACTAAAGCGCGCAAGTATTTAATTAAATAACACAGCCGGTTCTACACCTGCTGAACGATGGCATGTCAGGATTGAACAATAGAAATAAGTCAGAACAGATAACTATACAGTTTATTGTAAAATTCAAATAATTTTCTTTAGATATATTACATTCTTTTAAGTACATGATAATCCTGTTAAAACTGTCAGTGACTTTGACTGTTTTAAATATTGCAGTAGAGAGTAATATATTTCTTTGAAGATAATTTTATTAAATAAAAATAGTAAATCATTTTTCCTGCAGTAAAATCAGACAACAAGGCAACGAGTTCATATTTAAAAATAATATTTATGAAAAGAAATAATGAAGTTGTCTGAGTATTAATTATTTTGAATGAAACTTTAGAACATTTCACTTCTAACGCATCAGAACGTATTTCGTGACACATATTGTAAAAGCAATCAATTAGACTAATTGAAAATACTTCAGTAAATTTATCTTATTTAATGAAATATACCTTTATGACCAATATTCGATACTTTAATAACTCTGTGGCGGTATATAATCAAATCAAAAGTTTAATTCCTTGTCTTAGGAAGAAAAGGGGAAGGAATGATACCTCTAATCCAGAAGTCGTGAAACTTTAAATTACAACTATTTCTTTTCTATAAATGATTTTCAAAAATCTGATTTGTTATTGCATAAATTTTTAACTTCTTAAAGTTCGAGTTATTGTAAATGATTCATAAAATTTTTCAATAAGGCTAATTAACGTAAATATTTAAAATCTGAGTTTATTTAACATTAACACAAATAAATAATAATCAGTTCGAAATCTGATTTTTCAATTTTTAAATTATTTTTCACAGTTTGTTCTTTGTGGTATATATATTTTTTGAGAGGAATGTTCCTATCCTTGCTTAGTCTATAAGAAGTTAACACTATAGCTATCAAGCATTAAAGTTGATATTTTAAATTTTTTCTATGGAAACACTAAGAGAAGGTCCATCTATTAAAATTTCGATTAACTTATAATTCAGTTTTTTATGTTACTAAACCAATTAGCTTAGTATTGTCTCGAAGGAACATCTGTTATGTTTTTAATAATTGTAAAAGAAGGATTCAGGATTGGATCATGTTGATCCATTCGGTAGTTCTACTGTCGTGTACAAAATATAAAAGAATACTAGGAACAAACATATAGAATATTATTAAAAAAATGGCAAGGTGCTCAAGAAAAAGTGTACATTAAGAACACTGTCCTCTAATTTCTAACTGTGTACGCGCGTACATATAGTTAAATTGACGAAGTTCAAACAGACCACGTTGAAAATTGAACATTCGGTTTTCAATTATTAACATTTAAAAAATGAAACTTTAACCTGCAAAATAATAAAAGATTTTGAAAAGTAGACGTGTCCTTTTATTTTTAAGAAAAGTTATATTATTAAAAACTAAATGTAATATAATGAAAGCAAATAAATCAAATTTGTTACTTTTCTTGGAAAACATAACACAATCGGATGTTTTAAAAACTTTCTTCAAAAAATGATTTTTTTCAGAGTTAATTTATGCTAGAATATAGGTTTGAAAAACACTATATCTTTGAACTTTTGCTTAAATCTTAATAGTTCAGGGATTAAACATTATCATTTAATAACAAAGATTTCAAGAGCTTTTAATTGGTATAATAACTGAGAGAGCTTTTTTTTATTATAACGTTTTGCTTCGTCCCGATAAGTACACAGCAACGCGGGACGCGTTATTACAGAGTATTAACGCGGAAATAAAATTTCTGCTCGTGACAGGCTAGTGGCACTATCGATCGGCTGCGATTCGGAACCGTTCACTTGCGAAAACGCACGGGAAATTTGAGACCGCCGGTACCGTGGCGGGATTCCACGAGTGACTCAATGTTATCGAATTAATTGCCACTGGAATGCAAAGTCCGTTCAAACAAATGCAAACCCGATATTGAGAGGTATCGTATGCACACACATGCCGAACGCATTTGAGCTTATAAGTGCAGACCATGTACAGAATAAAAAACAAATGATAACAAGTGATGGCGATTTTTTATTTATATGCTTTGGAAAATCTGTCGAAGAAACTAGTATGTGAAGTGAATGTGGTAAAATTAAATACACTGCCGGTCAAAAGTTTGCTACCACTTGATATGTAACGTCACAAATTAAAAACTATATATCTTACAGATACATAAAATGAAATAATTGCAAATTATATATTTTTATATTCCATTAAAATTTACAAAAATCAGAAAATATCAAAAAATGCACTTAATCGCGATGGCTACTTTAAACCGGAATAAGTCTGAAATTTACTTGAGTAAAGAATTTTTATGGGTAATAATTTCAAATTATACTGTTTATACACAGTTGAAGGACTTATAGAAATATATTTACAGTAAATATAAGTAGAAAAGTATAATTAATCGGAAATTAAAACCATTATTTACGTATGTGTAATGGCACTACAGCGTCAGATATCTTCATCTTTAAATTATATTGTTAAAAAAAGAAATACTGTAAGTTTAGAAACTAAATTAGAAATAACAAAACTTTTCAACAGTAGAATACAAGGTTTCGGGATCATCTAAAAAATACATTTGCCAAAAACAACTATGAGGGCTATTTTTATACGTTTCAAAGAAAATGTATCTCCTAATCTGATAAATTCTCCTACAGATATGTACGTTTGCATACATGCCTACATGTCTAACCTGTGTACCCCAACTTACAATCTCTTCGAGTTACACGTCGCCCACTCCGGAATCAATTAGAACATAAGTCCGGAGTCCCACTGTACCGCCTTTTACTAACGGATTCTATTTACACGATTTTCACTCGCCTAAAACGAACCCACGTGGAACGAATACCCGCGTAAATGGAAGAACGGGTGTAGGTCCAATTCCTCAGTAGCATTAGTCTCCAGACAGAAACGATAACCTCTGTCCCGAAATTTCCCGGGAACACCTTATACATTGCTCAGCGGGTGTCATGTCCGAAACAAAGAAACGGATCAAGCGAAAGGCTCGAATCGAAAGAAACGAGGATGGTCCTCGTTCATGCGAATAGGCCGTCATCAGAGACAGAGGAAGAGACTCCTGGTCGTCAGAGACAATTCAATAAGGTCGGCGGAGTGTGGATTTTTCTGATTAGCCGGCAAAGTTGGACGGCCGGTGGCGCGTGATCGTCCTGCGAAAACAACCGACGCGGGAGCTAAGAGACTGGGGGGCCTTTGTCTTATTTTAAAACTTGGGGGCTCTGCTCGGCCATTCACGTCATGCCCCGAGAAATGCACTCAACACCTTCGTCACGGACACACCAAGTTTCAATCGGTGTCGAAGCGCTGCTTCGTGAGCTGCTTACCGCCCCCTTTTTTTTTTACTCCAGCTGTTTCTCTGACCGATAAATCGATTCGAGTAACTACAACCTGTCGAGACGCGATGATCTAATTTCTAGAAACATTTGGAAGCCGTTGATTGGAAATCATCGGGGGATGCGAGCCCGGCGATTTTGAACTCGCGATTTTTTGGTGTGTTAGGGAGGAAGTTAGGGTTGACTAACAAGGGACTCCATCCGAGTACTTAATGAAACGTGTTAGCGAGAATGTAGAGATAAGAAGAAGTAAGTCTCACTAAGCTAAGTCTCACTCTATTTGTGTATAAAGTATTTAATGATAGTGAACACATTACGACACACTTGCTTGTTTAAGGCAATCTGGACAACTAACCGTGAAACGGTAACCGGGAAAGAAATACAAAACAAAAGTATATAAAATCAATCCATAAGAATATAAAATCTCTAACAAGGTGACATTTGGTGGTTTTAGTGAAACTTTGTTGGAAACTATATTTTTATTGAAGAAGTAAAAACCACCCCTAAACTTGGGATAAGAAACAGAGATAAAGTAACAGAGTTATTTAAAATAGAACGATGCAAGAATCAAAATTTTACCTAAATTCAGAGGAAAAGCTGTTTTAGTGATTATTTAAATCCATAGAGTTTCGTTGAATCTTTGTACACAGATTACACTAGAAAAAAGTTATTAGAAAAATTATTAGAAAAAAATTCGATTGCTATATGTAATGACCAATTAATTACGAAATAAAAAAGTATGTTTATTTGTCGTTTTTAATTACATGAAAAAAGCAACAGGTCAGTAATAGGAATGAAGCCGTACATAGACATCCGCTTACTTTAATTCTCACACATGGTTACTTTAATGCCTTAACCTATAAGCACGTATCTCGCATTGCTATCGCAAAGTTTTATTCAATTGTCATATAATGAGGCACTTGAAAAACAATTGGAGCTAAAACTACTTTTTCATGTGAATTTCATTCATCGTTTATATCTTGCATATTGTGTCCATTAATGTTTATAGAATTGTAATTAGATTGCAAATTTTTGGCGACACACACTTCAAAAACAAATAATATAGACACTTATATTCTGTTTCATAACTACTTATAGTACTTTTAACCTGTTAACAATTCTAATACACAAAAAAAAATGTTTCTTTAATTTCAATTGTTCTGAATTTGTTAATAATAATGTTCACATTATCTTTTGCACATTATCTTATAATCGGATCTATAGAACATTTTGAAAAATGTGATTTTTGTTTAGCAATAAAAGTACTACTGTAAAAAATATAATAATCCACGTAATCCTAAACCTTCGATTAAAATTGTATCTTCGTTTGTACTGAGCAGATTACATAAAGCTCCCTACTACAAAGCTACTAACATAAATTACTCATTCATAAATAATAAAATTGTCTCCCTTTAAGCTGTTAACTGTGCTGCCCTACTTTAGAAGTGTGTACCGAAATTATGTACCTATTATGCAAAAATGAAGAGATGACGAATATACTCATTAAACGTGAAAAATATGTCACGGTTGCAAAATTGAATGAAACCATGAAGAGATGGTTGATTTTTGTAATATCAATAATATTATTATTCAAGTTTGTATAATTTATTATTGACTTTCTTCACAAATCAATAATATCATTATTCAATTACCATTTTTCCATGAAAAATATACTCATCATAATATAAGAAAATTACACAATTAACAGGTTAACTGTTTGCGATCGAGGGTTTTTTAATGAATTAAAACCTTCTTCCATAGGATGTTAAATTATGGTTATAATTATAATAATTATAAGAGTTCTTATACGCGGAAAAAGAAGGAAACCTTGTATCAATCTTTTGTCATTCAAATAATTAACCAGTTACCTGCGTTTGTCGAATATACACGTTATCTTAAAGCTTGAAACGATACTAATTCTTTCAACGAACAATTGTTTATTTTTGCAGATAAACATGTAATTCTTCTTTGCTACGCTTTGGCTTTTCATTAAAATATACCCTGGGTGCATTCTTCCTGGGTTCGACGAGTATACACTTCATTTTTTTATTCTAATGCGCGCAAAATGAGAGATTTTTCAAACTGAATTCCACAGTTAAACGATTAAATTATTTCCTTGAAACTTTCAATTCTACATACGAAAACTTAATGCCGCCGATATGACTTCATTCCTCCTCGATGGGTTAAGTGGAAAACAATTACTGTTACGGCTCAGATTTTCTCACCCTCCGCAATTCAATATGCAACCTGAAACAGGGATAATGTGGCCTGGTCCCCGCATCGTGTCCGCAGTGTCCGCCTCATCAGAGGGACGTGACGCTGGCGGTGACGATGTTGCAGGATACGAGCAAGACGAGCTCGAGGATTCAGTTTCTCAAGGGAAACAGAGAGAAAGACGGGCCGAAAGAGACAGGTGGTGGCCGCCCAACTCGAAGGAACTTGAAAAGCTGACGTTTCGCTTACGTGCAGAAATTGGCAAACGGGGGATATATTCTGCGCATCTAGATGAATTTGTCAAGTGAGCATCGAGAGGCCATTGGGAATGATGAAAATTCGATAGACGCGCGAATGTGGCTGCGAATGTGGTCGAATACTGTACTTCCAGTCATTCTGCTGTACATTTAACCAGTTCACTGCGTTTGACGAGTATACGCGTCATCTGAAAACTCGAAATGGTACTAATTTTTTCGACAATAAATTATTTATTTTTTCAAACGCACGCGTGATTTTCATCGTTTCACATTGGTTTTTGGTTAGAATATATTGTAACTACATTTACCCCGCATTTAACGAGTATGGACTTCATTATTTGATTTTATTACGTGCACAATGATAGAGTTTTCAAACTAAATTCTACCGTTAACAGATTAAATATGATAAATTATGTGGCGTATATATTAATTGTGTGTTATTACACTGAATTAACTATAACTGTGTTTGGAAATTTTAAGATTTTTCTAACGTTTCGTGGTCTGAGATATCAGACTTAACTTTTAGAAACTACTATTGACTTGATGAAACAGGTGATAAGTAATGTAAGAAAGATTTGTAAACTAAGTTGATGGATTCTGAATAAGATCAGATTGTAGAAGATGAGATAATGTTTTATTCAGTGTAAGAAGATGTGGAGAGTTTTTTGCTGATTCGTAATCGGTATTGAGTAAGCGGAATGAGTTGCTGTATAGCACTAATATCCAATATTAATACTTATTTATTTTTATAAAATATTAAACATGTTATATATCAGATAAATCTGTTAATTTAAATAATTAACAACGAAAGTGAAAAAAACGTACAGAATTATTTATTCCTTGGACTGAACTTAAAAATGAATTTCAAATCATTAGCCTCTCATCATTCGTTTTACATACTTCTCAAATTTATTTAATGCTTTTTTATTAGTATAGAGGCAACTACTGACGTTTAAACAATTTTAGTTGTTTTATATTAGGTAAAAAGAAATTTATTTTACAGTTTTTGTCTTGTAAACTTTTAAATACTTCAAATTGAAAAATTTTCTCTATTTGTTCCAAATTAAGTTTAAGTATTTTATTAACTTAATTTAACCTACGAATGTAAAACTCATTAATGACAAGATAAAATACATTTACAAAATATAATAAACATCTCGAATATTTCTTAATTCTACTTCAAATTCATTTTTCAAAAATTCTCCAGCTAACTTCCAGGTATTAGATTTAAATACGTTCGTTATCAAGAACAGACGAGACAGTAGTGTGCGCATCAGCGGAAAAATGGCGCGTGCCACAGCCATCTTTGGAACTCGCGAGAACATGTTCGGTTTCTTTCTCCTGACACGAGATAGGTAATTCAGAGCAGGAGCAGTTCGTGACTCAATCTAGAATCGTCCACTCGTTGACTTTGATAAACGAGTGCCAGAATAACCGTACCCACCGGTGAGACCAAGCTAAGCATTATACTATGGAGGTTCATCCGCTGGAAATCCCAGCGGAAGCACGATTACTCGTGAACGACAAGCCAGCTGTCGGAATTCTGGCCCCGAAATTGTAACTCTGTACCCTGTTTAAATAAATAGTCAATCTTTATACCAGAAAATATTAAATTGTAGAATAGTATTGTAATAAATAACTAATAATTGAATACTTTAATAAAGATTATAAAAGTGGCCTCATAAATATATTACATTGTAATATAGAAAATGAGCTTTCATTCATATTGGAACAGACAAAATGTTGGGGTTATCTATATTTGAGTAAAATATTATACAAAATCATTAATAAAAATAAATTGAATATTTTCGCTTGTTTGCACAATATAGAGTGGGACAAAGTGAAACAGTTGTCTGTAGAAGTGTTCGATGGATGATGATTATTAAAAGGTAGTGGATACTTTTATTATTCTTTCTTTTGTTCAGGAAATTAAATGATTTTTCATATGATAAAAATTATTATTAATAATATAAACGATTTGTATATAGATATGGGTTGAATTTAATAAAGGTACGTGTTATCTGTTGAACATCGCTCTTACATACACCCGTTTTCTTGCATCATTATATTTCATTTTACTTTTATTTTCACCTTTAATATTTTATCATTTCGAATATTGATTAATTAATTTCTATGTTTCATTCCTTATTACTTTCTTTTTTCGTCGTTATGATGTAATGTAATAATAAAAATTGAATAATTAGATATAAATAGCTAATCACTTCTATTTTCTATTAAGATTTCTTTTATTTGTAATGCGTGATTTATAAATTTTTTAAATTTATTATACTTAATATACTGTTTGCAATAATGCAACTACTACAACAATATATACATAGTATTCTTAAGTTTTTAACTGTTTTCGATTTTACTTAATACAAATCATTTACTCCGTGTAATATTTACAATAATAAAAAATTATACTTAAAGTAATTAAACTTGTTTTATCAGTCTATTATTATTATATTGTTGCGCTGGGTGGGTCCAGGGGTGCTCGCCCGCGACATAATTATTTATACAATATTCTTTATACAGTTCTATTTTCAATTATATACAAATGTTGCACAATGTAGTCTAAGGTTCGATACATCCTTTCTTGTCCGCGTTCGCTCGAAGACTACTCGCTTGCCTTCGTTTACTCTGACCAACTCCTTAGCGACCAGTTTATTTCAACCGCCTTCAGATCCTAAGGATTGGTTCAGCCGTGCGTGCTGGAGGGACGAGTTTGATACATCGCAACCTCGTCAGTTCGATGTATCGCAACAATATTATTTGGTATTATTAGTTTTTTATTGTAATTTAATTGCAAACTATTCTTATTCGCCATATTCTAACGATAAATACTGTTAGAATTCGATGTACGAATGTTTTAATCAATGCAAGGTTTGATGTACTGCATGATGTTGGTGTTAGTGTGTGTGTCTTTTGTTCTTTTTGTTATGGCGTTACGATATTAATTCTGGCTAGACGTGTTAAATATATATTCCTCATTTAAATAAAATCTGACAAATACCTTCATTAAAAGTAGACAAAAATTCACTGAGTGAAAAAAGTAAATGGAACAAGGCAAAAGTCCAGGAATTTATAATAATAGCAACGGATTTGAACGTTAACGTATTTTTTGTCATTGAGCGACGGGAACTATTAAAAAGTTTCGAAACAACTATTCGATTGTACGAGTTGTGGCTGTGTGCCCTGAATTAAAACTCGAACTTCCTAGTCGGAGCCGGAAGTGGGTGAATAATTGACCTGTATTGTGGGAAACTGCAAGGATATGAGTTCGGACGTCGAATTAAAACTTCTGAAATTAATTAGAAAAGTTATTATCACGATTATAATTACTCGCTTCATATCGGTTCTCGCATTTAAAGCTGAACTAATTTGCATTCACAAATTATTCGGACTTGGAAGCGCATCAGAACATATAAATTCGGTCTTCAGCGTTTACACACATATTTTTAACAGCGAAAATTTTATAAATCGATCGCCTCCTCTCATGAAAAATAACCGAAACAAATAAGGAATAACGAAAATAATTAAAAAATAAGAAAGTAACAAAACAATTAAAATATCATCCGTTTCTGTAATAAAAGAATTCTTCTTGTTACTTTAAGAATTTTTTATTTCAAATAATATTTTTGTTTTCCACGTTCAATATTATTGGATACTTTAAAATCGATTTTGTGTCTTTAAAAGTCCACCCTGAGAAATTTGAAAATTGATATGGTTTCTAAATTTTTTTCACACTTTCACACTAAATATTTCAATATTTAAAATATATACATATTATAATTTAACGAAATTATTTTTATTTCTGAAACATCTTCTGTTAGAATATTAATTAGTGGACATCATAATCAACAATAATAGAAACTTTAGAAAGGTAACATTTCTAGTAATTTATGAACAGAGGTGTATCATTTTCAATGTAACATATTATGTTTCAAAGAAATGCATGACAATTTATATTAAAAATGAATATTGTTCACATAATAGAACATTTCTGCTTCTCAGTAAAACGTTCCACAATTTTTTTTTCATGGGCAAGAGCTTTGAAAACGTACTCAACATATCATCTTCATGTTCGTTCTCAAATTATTCACATTTTTTTACATAATATTTACATTTATTTAAACTAAAATAATATATACAAAGCTTTTAAATTGTATCTTCAATAAATTCGTGTCGACACCATGCAAAATATTCCACTACATATGGTCATTCCGTTATTGATGCAAAATTCTCTAATAATTATAATCATTTCTTAAAAAGTCATGTACAAATCACTGTACTACATTAAATCTGTTCACTCATTGAAAAAATGCCAAAAGGCAGTTACACACGATTGTTTTTACAGAGAATATCAACTGCCAAATTCAAATTGACACACATAATTTCAACCCTTTTTCCCTACAAGATCATTGTTAAACCTTTTTTTCAATTCATGAAGAAAGATTGTTGATTCTGTATATAAATTAAATTTCTAATTTCTTCTCCTCGAGTCTCAATTATCCGGTGAATCTCAATTTATCTCGACTATCTGTCTTCCAATTAAGACAGTTAATCAAGACCCGCCTACAGTAGAAGGAAGTAGAAAAATTTATTCGTAATTTTCTCGAGTGTATATAAATCTACAGGGGCGAAACTGATCGTTAAAGGGTTAAGAAATATTGAAAACGATCGGGCCATATTGGAACAATAACAAAACGAGGCACCATGTGACGCAAACAGCCGCAGTTACTTGGTAATGTAAACACGTACATCCGTTTTTCCCAGTGCTAAACCGGCGGTCCAATAAAATCGTACTTCTCGTTCTTTCCCTCTGGGCTTTCTTAACGACGTGCCAGGATAGACGAGGACTAACTCCATGAAAAGTTATCCGTGGATTCAATATCGTTCGCCTTCGACGAGAATTCAACTACCGACCGGCTTCCCTCGAATTCTGTGCGAAATTAATTAAAAACAGGATCGGCCGGAGCTCTTTAATGTTTTCAAGAATACTTGCAAGTTTGCTCCCAAAGAAAGGCTTCCGAGGGTGAATGCATTTCTGATTAATTACTGCTGAGCGGACGAGTTGCCTTTGGTCTCCTTACTCTCCGCTTTCAAGAGTTCGAAAATAATAATGAAGGAATCTTGTATTTGAAGACTATTCGCAGCCTTACTTCACGAAAGTAACTATCTTGAGTTTGGATCCGCTGCATCCACTCGCCGGGTATGATTTAGGGGACTGAGGAAAGGAACAGAATTTTTGTAACATTTAAGTATAGAAAATATACAGTCGATTATTACTAAAACTACCGAGCAGACGAATTGCCGAAGAAAATAATTTCTTCAATAGTTTCTCAGAGAATAATTTTTTATCATTTCAATATTTGAAGAAAAAAAATCAAGAATTTCTTTAACATAACTCTTACTATTTGTTTATAACAGTAAGTATAATAATACTTATAATAGTATATACTAGTATAACAGTAAAATTTTTATATATTTTCAAAATGAATAACACTGTTAATAGATTTGTCCCATATAGTAAAATAATAATAACAAAAATAATCTGCCTGTTCCAGTTACCAACATAGAATGCGTAATCACAACTCGTTCGAAACTTTGTTCAATACCTGCAAAAAGCTAGATCCACTTTCCTCGGACAGTTCCCAAGTCCGAGTAAGATACCGTTTGTGTTGACCGAACATTGTTAACATCTTATCACGGAGTGAACCAGATTTGTTATTGTTATTGCTGATCGGGCAGAGCCGGTGGTATCGAATTTGGGACAACTCTTGATCTAGCATCTAAAAGCAAGTAGTTACGTAAGTGGAGCATGTCGATATCGAAATTCTGTTAACTACATGACTGGTACCCACAGCCACAGCGATGAACGGCTGGTGTCCGCAGCCATAGCGACGAACGGCGAGCATTGACAAGGCAGGAACGTTGGCAATTAATGGGAGGTGGGACTTAATTAGTACAATCTCCGTGGTGTGTTCCATTCCCGGCGTATCGCGTCTCGTGTCTACGTCCGCCTCTCATTGTACCCCTAAATGCTTGGCGTTCCAGCACGTTCCTCAGAAGAAGGTAATATCCCCCTGGAAGCCTTGGCTACGACTTCTTGCGGGACAACGTTACTGAAATACCGATTTAGATGCAAGCACGAACGGAAAAACGATGAAAAAACTTGTCCAGTTCAGAGGAAAGTTATTTTCAAAAGGAAATTACATCGAATGATTTGGAACTCGCTGGCCATCATGTTTATGCAGATTTACAGTTTGAAGGGCTAAATTGGCGACGGAAAGGAATTAAATGGAAACTTAGTACTTTGACAAATTGTTAGTAAAGAAAAAATATTAAATATATGTGTAATTCGAGTCGCAATCTAATTTTATAGTCCATCTGTTGACTTTTCCTGTGAGAAAGGGACATTTATTTGTGAGTAAAACATTATTTATTCCATTTATAATTTTGTTAGGCTCCAAATATAGGGCATATGTCATTTCAGTTCTGTATCTTATTGAATTTTAGAGAAATATGTATGTGTATTTTCGATGGATAAATTTTGCGGTTTAATTATAATATGTATTACTATTTATAATAAGAAACGTGGGACCATGCGTTGAATTTGTAGGGCAGGCAAATGGAAAAATGAACAATTAATTGAAGGAAAGAAACAATATATAAATATAATCTATTTAAAATAAAATAACAGTGTACGTTTAAAAAATGTGAAAAATCGTCGATTTTTTGTTTTGCACATGTGATTGAGCATTCAAATGTTTAAAGCTTAAATTTCAATTTTGAACTATTTATATTTCTGAAAAGGATACCTCAATTTATAAAATGACAAGGGACTTATATTATTGGAACGCCCTGAAATATTGATTAAATTTTTTTAACTTTCTAAGGGGGAAGAAAAATGACTTGAAGAATATTATGGAGTCTAATTTTTCTCGACTGTTTAAAAATGCTAGTTGGTAAAGCTAAAATAAAAACTAAAAAGAATATCAATATTTTACATTGAAAATTATCATCGATAATCGAAGAGTAATAATAAAAGGCAAAAATAATCGAAATTACATTTAAGTAATTACCTAATATTTTTATTTCTTACTAATATTCTCGCGCGCAGGTCAGTTCATCGATTATATGTCCATGTGACAAAAGTAGATAAAGTTCTGTATTGGTCCACTAGAACTATAGATTCAGATGGGAAATGCAGGGGGGTGATTGTATGTGCATATACGTCGGCGCGGAGTAAATAAATCTTTATTATGTCAGTGCTCTGATCGTGTACACCGCGCGGCTTCTGGACGTGTACATAACATTTGCAAATACGGCACTAACGTCAACGAGCACTCACGGTGTGCACTATATTAACGTGACAGGCTGAAACGTTAATCCAGATGCGTTGATAGCGTGAATTTATTAGCCAGCAAATTCATTATTGGTGAATACATGATTTGCAGTATGTCACGAAAATCACGAAAGCGAAGAATGGTCCCGCGATGTCTGTCGATATGGATATTAATTATATACATATTTTATTGATATCAATCCTCGCTCTAGTATCTATAACCACTTCATATGATTCTTGTGAATTGAAAGTAATTTAATATTCCACAAAGTTTACAAACAACGGACACGAACAGTAAGTGAACTTGAATTAAAATAAACATTAATACTAGTCAAGACGGAAGACATTGTTTTGCTTAAAATAACATACGAACTTTTTTAATATTTACACAATCTATTGTCTTATTCATTTTGATATACTCGTGTATATTATAATTATAAATGTATTAAAATGTTCAGTTTGATTATTGTTTACATAAAATCAATTTCAGTGTTACATTTATAATGGATCATAAGAATTTACATATATTTATTACATTTTCAATGTGTAGAAAAAACGTGAACAATTACTATACAGTTGTCAGATGTATATTAAAGAGTAAAAAATTTGTTGTAATTTTCATCATTATTATATTTAAAATATTCAATTTTTGATCATTATTAAATGAATCTTTGTAGAATATTGAAATATCTTGTTTGTTTAGAAAATTTGTAATTTAACACGTGAAATTACTATTTATTTATTTTTGTATGTTAAATGAACCGATAACAATTATATTACATAATGTTTTACATCATTTATATAAATAACTACCAAATATTTTGTTACTAAAAGCAAAGTATTAAATATTCTACTTTTAAAAATGAAAATGATAAAAAATGTTTAACCACTTCACGATCAAATATCCGAACACTATTCGATTTTTATGCTTGACTGTACGTCTCATCATGCTTAAGCGGATACATTAATGAAATTGGCAAATACGTGACGAGTAGTAAGAAATGTGTTGAATTTCGTTAAGAAACCCGACCGAAAAATAAAAGACGAAGGAAGTTGCGTACTCTTATGGAATAGGGGATCGAATTTTACGGGAAAAGGGGTGGATTATTCGTATCAGGAAGTTCGTTACGGGCTGATACGATGGTGAATCCTTTTTCACGCCGATCCGCTAATTGAACTAGTTTGGCAAGGTGTCTCGTTCTGGACTTTAGTAGTCCGATACCGTTGCACGGACGTGTAATGGCTGAACTGGCCGCTATTCCAATCGTCATAAATTGTCGCAGGGAACGTGACGATCGTACTGAGTAGCCAATAGATGCGCTCGCCTGTCATTTGACCCCTGTAGCTTCTCTTGGCGTTTCGCGCCCAACAATCCCCTCCGGTGGCTTTGACTACCGATTCGCATACACCAATGCATTTATCGAGCCGAATGATCGAATTTGTACAGTAGATTTCATTCATAACGTCCTCCTCTTTGATTCAATGCGAGATAATAAAAAAGGTATAATTGTAAGACTTTAAAGACTCGTGATATTTAAAACGTGAGATTCAATTTGTAAAATATGGTTAATCAACGTAGGTTTCAAATGAAACCATTCAACGAAAAATATAAATGTTCCTATATTTCTAACAAAAATTAAAACGTTCTCGTATTTATCCCAACTGTTCAACGTGTCTTTCTTAACACTAGGTATACAAACATTTATTGTACACTTTAACTCATTGTTCGCAGAAAAATAAAAGTTCGTTCATACAAATTTTGGAGCTTCAAAAATACATATTCTAATTCTCTGTGTTCGTATAATCAAATCAATCAAAGTCGACATAAACTTGCACCAAATAATGTTCATAAAACTCAATATCCATTAAATTGATGGATTCCGTAAATTTAGCGTTAAATTGAATACAAGTGTGATTTATACATAGATATGTACGACGTGTATCTACTAAATAATTTTTTTATATTAGTTATTTTGTATAAGCAGATAGTCTTAGATGAAAACATTTCTAAACTAACAATATTAAATTACAAGGCAGTTACACTATTTTTTAAATAATTAGTTTTAATCGCATTTAACTATTTTTTCTTAGATGGGAAAAGAAAATTATAGATCACTATTATTATTTATATCAATATTTCATCTACTAACGGTTATTTAACAACTTTTTAAAAATGTACAATTGATAACTAAAGATTCTTTAGTAAATTTTTCAATAAAAATAGCAATTGTAATCGTGAATCATCAAGTACTATAATATAATACAGTTATTTTTCTGACTTATTATTTAATGAAAAAATATTAACAAAAGTATCAAAAAGTCTGTTATTAAGCTTCCAGTAAATAAAGTGTTGAAATCACTTCGACAGATGAAATGAAAGGGATCAATTTCTCGCGAATTTTTGAAAGAAAGAATTTTTTCATTCATAAATGTCTATTGTAATAGCTAGGTTTCTCTCGCTTACAAGAACTCATAATATCTCGAGCCTGCAGAACTATTTGCAATAGTAGAAGCATACCACGACGAATCCGCATGCGTGAGAGCGAGTGAGCGAGCGAGCTACCGATTCAAATCGCGACAATGATGGCAATGCAAATCCGGTGGTAGCTGCATCATGAATAGCCCCGAGGTTTCCACGCATAGCTGGAATCACATCCACTCACAGCCAACCCACCCCCGTCGCTTCAGGTCCCTAGACTGTCAGTTATTTATTAGGGTGAACGCTCATACCGACTCTGCTGTCTCAACCTCATAAATCGAGTGTTTAACGCAGTTTTATTCTCCTAACCTCTCAACACTCCATCCTCTGTTCCTCTCGTGGCTGAAGCGCAAGGAGGAGCTGACGCGACGTTTCGAATGACAAATTGATAAATTTGATTAGCTTCTCTTGTGCGTCCTGCGTCCCAGCTGTCGAAATCTTAAAGAAATTCTTTAGATTCCTCGCGTGACGAATATTTCGCTGGCACGTAATTTCACGCGACAAATTGCGAAAACGGGACGGTTTCTTTGTAACCAAAGTGAAACGCAATAACGGACGAACTCTATTGGATCCTTTCCGGAACAGATAAAACGAGAATTTTAGTGGAGCCCACCCTGTTAGGAATATTCGATTCAGGATTAAAATAAATAGAAACGGAAGTGAAAACGGAAATTTAAAGGAAACTAAAGTGGTCTGGCATTTGCTACCCTGCAGGAATATTTCTACTTGTGCGTTGAAAATGTAAATATAAACATTAAACTTTTCACGCGTCTACATACTTTTCGTACATTGAAAAGTATAAAGAGGAATAAGGTTGATGAAAAATGTATCATGTCATGTTATAAAAACTTTTATAGATAAAATAAGGATAAAATTCATAATTAGAACTATAATTATAATTCATTTTAAATGATTAATATCAAGCATACATAGGAATGTGTATGATTACTTTAATTTCAGAAATTTAAACTGTGTAATTTATTGTGTAATTTATTTAATTTTACTTTATAATTATTTAAATTTTATTCTTTTTTTCTTCTTTTGTTCTCATAATGTTTTATTTTAGTTTCTAAACTGTCACAAGTAACTCTCTTCATAAGTGGTTGATATACTTTAGACTGCACTCCTACCAATAAAGGATCACTTTGAAATGATAAATCTGTACGATTCATTGAATTTTCCAAATCTGACAACATATTCTCTATCATAACTGATTTTATTGTATTGATGGTCCAATCTTTTTGTAGAGTTTTTATTATATTTATTAATTCTTCTTTATCACTGTACCATTCATTATGCTCGTATTCACAATACCAAAGGTTTAATGGTAATTCATGAGCCAAATTGTATTGCGGTTTTCGAGGACAATTCACAATGTCTATAAGCTCCAGAATGACTTCTGGCTGTTCTTTTCCTTCACCAACAAGCAAAAGAATACCCATTAAACATCGAATTTGATGCCACAGAAATGCATGACTTTTTATATTCATTTCACATATATCATATGCTGAAACATTTCTAAAATTTGATGTATGTAGGAACACTTTTGCATCGAGCACTGTCCTTTTATAATTAATTACACCATTCGCAACATCCATTTTACAGATATTTCGGAAGTCATGCTCTCCTATAGTATATTTAATTGCTTTATTCATAGCATCTATATTTAATTTTCCTCTTGGAAAGAAGTACTTGTATGTTCGAAACTTGCAATTAAATCTAGCAGAGAAATCATTTGGTACTGGACACCATGCAATACATCTTATATTTGAAGGTAACAGCCTATTTAACATCTTGCAATATGGTAGTTCTTCCTCTAATTTATGCTGATCTTCGAGTTTTAATTTGCTTCTTACATCTAAAGAAATGACTTGTGAAAAAGAACTAACACCTTTGTCAGTTCTACCACATCGATGATAATTTGAAGTTTCTCGTGACTGTATACAACAGCTCTTTATCAGTGCTGTGAATAGATGATGTTCTATAGTATTATCAATGTTTTCTTGTACAACAAATCCGCTGTAATCCCATCCCAGATAATAAAATTTTAAAAGAATATGTCGCTTAGTACAATTTTCAAAATTAAATGGTTTTTTCGATTTACACACAATATTTCCATCTTTGGATTTTCCACTTAATTTATTAATAATTGTTTTCAATTGTTTGTTACTTTCCTCCAACAGCATTATTTTCTGTATCAATTCTGACTTATCAAGTAACTCTAAATCTTTTGTTAACTTTATTTTTTGAGTTTTTTCTTCATCTTTTTCTTCATACATATTTGACATATTTGTTAATATATAAAATTATAATCCTCAATAATAAAATATGTGAAAATTCATATATTTGCTGTAGTTTTTGTGATAACTATTTATGTATTTACTAAAACATTAACCATACTCTGAGTTTGTTTATTATCAATGCTGGTGTTGTAGATTTTCGAAATAAAGTTAAAAATATACTACGTACATGTGTATATTTATCGATGTATCATATGCATATAAACAATCATTTTTAGAAAATGTTATCATAACCTTCAAATAAGAGGTGTTTAACAATATAAAGAAATATCATTTCAAACAGAAAATCATTGAAGCACTTTCTTAGTAATATATTTCAAATTACATTTAATAGTTTTTAATTTGAAACAACTTGTAACTTTTAAAAACACAAAAAATAGTTTTTTTTACGAGGTTAGAAACTGTTGTAGTGTGATCTACCTTCATTGTCGCCCCCTATTATCACTCTGTCATCAGCGCCACATTGCGGTACTCAGAGTGAACTACATAGAGAATTAAGTATTTGTGATAAAAGCGAAATCCTTTTTAAAATATTTTTGAAATATTTCTATTTGTGAAATTATTTTTTTAAAATAAAGAATTTTCACAATAGTGTTACAAATTTGGAAAGTATATGTTCAATTCTTTAAAATACAATTATTAAATATTAATATTTAATTAAAAATTCTCTGAAATATTTAATAGAAATTAATGACAGTGATTATACATGTATGTACTGAAATATATAACTTGAATAATGAATATAAATTTTAATTATCATAATTAGTTGTATAATTCAATGAATAGTTGAACCTCGTAGAAACATTGCTATAATTACACGTAGTTTTGATATAACATTTTAAAAACACGACAAATAAAATTGTTGGACTACATTTCAATAATTATAATATTATTTGTTAATTGTTTTCAGTTTTAATCATTTTTCACAGTACGTATCGTATAAAGACACATTTTCAAAGCCTAAATACAAATTAACATTTCTACAAAATCTTATCATTAACAAATATATACGTTATTCATTTATATTATATTATTTAAATAACTGCAAAATATTTGAAAGTACTTCCAATGTACATTTTCAATATTATAATAAATTAAAACTACATGTACAAAATAAATGGTTTGTTTAAATGTAATAGGTATTTTTGAAACCTACAATCTATATAAAAAATAAAGTGATAACGGACAAAATAAATACAAAATTTTATTTTCTCTGTGACACATTCTTCAGAAAAATTTTATAGAATTGAAGTGTCGACAGAGTTTGTAATGTCCTTCATTTATTGGTTCAAAATTTATTTATTCCTATAAATAATACATCTCAAATGTAGTATTTGTGATAACACCAATATTAAAAATAAAAATATGAAAATATGTTGAAGTACATTACAATAATTTACTAAAGAGGTAGGATCATATAAATCAGATTTTCAAATGATATTGAAAACACATATTCGTAGATATAAGAATGCTAACTGTATCACTAACTCATCAACATTTTTAAAGCACCCTACAAAATGTTACTTCTCAAAGGTTTCTTTATTTACATAAATGAAATACGTAAATTTATATATTGTAATTGATCATCGATTTTTCGAGGGTTACCGGACAATTGATTTCACGACCGATCATAAATCTTTGCGGACCGTTCCGCTATCGATTGTAATTGGTTGTGACTCCGGTTGTCGGCTTGGACCGGAAATAGACCCTGTAACCGGAGAATTCATTTATGGAAATATGGTGGTGACCGAATGCGTCCTATTTTTAACTCCGTCGTCGAAAGAGGATCTCCTTTCAGTTTCCTATTTCCCATTCCTCCAATATCCTCTCTCCCATTGATCTGCTCGGTGCACTTTTTCAGCTGAACGCTGAAATAAAATTGATTAAAATTTAATAAATTTCCAAATTTGCCCCATTTGGCGAGTTTCAAGATTGCATAAATCCGAGTATACTTAACCATTACGCGTAACTCGTTTTCTCTGCCTGCAAAACTCACCTATGTCCTTGAGAACATTCTGATTATTTACCATATAAAATCTTAATAGAGTACGAACCATCTTTTTCTCCTAAATTGTACTATTTTAAGAACGAAGAGTGAAAATAATTGCGTAACGCAAAGATTAAATATAAGAGTAACTTACCTACGTAACAAGATCAAAACATCTGGCGCGCAGCACACGCTTTCTTACTTACTCGTGAAAAACTACCGCAGACCCTGGAACTTTACATAATATTTGGAGACTCGTCATTTCTACACGTATTGCTTATAAATGGTACTGTTAATCGTTATCCGCTGAAAATCATGTAGAGAACACTTTTCCCCCGTATTTCACTCCTACCAGCGCATCTCTGACATCTGCAAGAAGAAAATCTCTAGTTCATGAGTCCCCAGGCTTGGCGGGAGAGGGAGTCAAGGCCTGGGAACGCGTTGAAATACTTCGCCGATTTAAATCAAGCTGGCGACCACATGGTAGTCACGGCAGGTCAGTAAATAGAGAACACAAGAGTCCACATGGACGTAGAAAGATGTTCGCGCCATGTTACTGAATACGTGGAACAGGGTCTATTTCTGGCCCGTAGCTGCCAGTCCCGGACCTAACCCCGTTAATGCAATCCTTTTGTACCGCGATAATCTCGGAAATACATTTTCCTGGGACTTCCGAATGTGACCAATGGTGGCGTCATCACTTTTCTCGTCAACAAAGTTCGCGGGAACGCGAAATTTCAACGAAAATTTCATTTCGCAACATTCAACGCACGATCGCCCCGTCGGCCATTGCAAAATCTTCGTGCTTCCCGTTCGAACAACAATGCCGTCGATCGTTTTATCAGGCGTCGAATAAACTTCGCGGGAAATAACAAGCTCCAACCTTCGCTCCTACTCGATGATACACCTGGGCGCAGCTCCATACTTCTTTACATTCCATACGTCACATTCACTATGGGAAGTAAGGAAGCACGGAACAGTTGCCCGGCTCAGGAAGTGTAATATCTTCGATGACGACGACGACGACGACGACGGCGGCTGATCACTGTCCAACAAAGATCGAACCCTTACCCCATCACATAGCCGATGGTACCTGTCTCATGGTCCGACTGTGCAATTATGTAATCCACTGATCCGCGAGACTCGAGAAAACATTTGAACAGCCGGTAGAGGTAGGCTTCACCGTTCGCCAGGTACCTGAATAATTCACTTCCCATTGTACTCGAATACGGGTGTAACGCGTGTCCCGGCCGACCAATTATTGTTGGACCTTCGAGGCAGGCTAAGTCCTTCGAGGGGTCGATGATTTTCGATCGCGAAATGCAATGATCAAAGACTGAGGAAGAGTGAGCAGCGCGAGCTAGGAAGTTCTAGCGAATCCTCCTAACCGGCTGGCTGCTTCAAACTGAATGCTACGAAAGCTTTGAGCACGCTTGCTTCAACGAGCCCTCTAAAAATGGCCGCACAGATCCCATTGGCCTCTCCATGTCGTGGCCGACACCCCCCGGCACATGTAAGCTTACACTTGAGACTACCACGAGGCTTGCTTGCTCCCTCGTAGCGCATCGCGCCAAATTTGTCTTTACCCGAAAATAGTCAGTCCCACGGCTGCCACCACATGGCGACTATTCCTGGTCCAGACTCGAGTGATAACTTACCCAGGCCTCTGTCTCGTTCCACCTCCACCTCTTGCCCCCCTGAGCTGCTTCCTCCCCTCGTGGCCCAGCGCCTTCTTCTTTTCTCCGGTCGCGATGCCGTACAAAGACGTACAGTTCCTCGCCCCGTACGTTACGGCGTCGTTAACCGGGGAACCCAAGCAAGATTTGATAGAATGACGTTCAGCCCTTCGCTATTGCGAGTAGAGTTTTTCCGCATGAAATTGTCGCTTCTGCGAGAATTATTGCTGGTTCGGGTCCAACGATGGTTTCATCGGTAAATTTTGAAACAATTAACACTTTGAATGCTATGGAGTCACCGGTGACTCCCAACCAAATCGAATTACTATTGTTCAATCAATTAAATGATGATCATTTGAAGACATTTCTATATTGTAAATAATGCTGCCTAATGCGATGAGATTCAGCTAGATGAACGTGCAATAATAATAATACAATTCCATCAAATGATTTAATATTGTATTTTTTAAAACTCGGCATTCAACGTGTTGAGTGTAAAGTTGTTACGTGACTCTTATTCGTTTAGGCTTGCTACCTGTAGTTTCACTGATTTTATATTACATATTTCTCTAAATTTTGAAATAAAGATTGAAGAAAAAAGTGTGACTGCTTCTCGTAAACAAAGTGAGTCAGTTTCGATGAATGGAATTACTTTTTCTGATCTTTTGGCTCGTTAATCTTAATTTTGTTCGGTCTTAGATATATTAACATATTTCGACTATATACTACGTTTTTTATTTATTAATATTATGCTTATTTGCAGTATTATAAATTCAGTTATTTAAGAAACATATAAGAATGTTAACAAGTAAAATACATAATCTTTCTTTGATTTTACAATAAATCATAGATCATATATTTAAGAATTATTATTAAACATTTTTCTGCATTTTACATTCATGTGTTACTGTGTTTAAAGTTCTGAATATCAAAATATATAAAAATAGTATATAATATATTATGATATAAGACAATATTTACGCAATATTATTATATAATATAATATTTGGTATTCATTTGAGAGATATATGTAACCTTCTGATGCAAGATTAACATGTGCGACCGTCTTATATCATGATCGATTACGTCAATTGCTACGTACGAAAGGTAATCAATGTGCTTGCTCTATCCTTCCACGTATCCAGCATTATTTATGTACAATGATATTTTAAGTTGAATATTTGGCAACCACTTCTGGCGGAAGAACGAAACACTGCATTCCACGCTTATCATCTCATCTGCAGTTTCATACTCGAAATAACACGCTAACGTTCGAAAACTCGTTCAGATGCTCTTAATATAGACGAAAAGGTATATAAATTTATCAATCAATGGTACCACAAGTATTATTGATAGAAAAAAATAATGTTAAATTAATATGAAAGGAACGGATTTAAAAGTTGATTAATTAAATTTATTCCATTAGAAAATTCAAGTGAGATTATTCAACCTTCCAAGCTTAAATTTTAAATTAATGTTTAAAACGTATCTTTCCCATTATAAAATTATTTCTATACAATAGTTAAGGAAAACTTTTTTTGTAATTAACCTGCTCTGTAGATATAAAATTTAAAAATATCTGCAGTTCTTACTTCATTATTTTACATATACGTTTTTATGTAAAAAAAATACATAAAACTGGCTTTGATTATTAGAAATTTTGAGTGCGCGCGCGTGTGCGTGTGTGTGTAATCAGATGTAACCATAAAGCTAATAATATTAACACGACAGGATATGCCAATTGATACAAAAAGTAATATCTAACGTTGCCAATGCTCGCGGAAATATAGTAATCTTATTATAATTCGCGGATAATAGTAAAATTGATTTTCGTCCGGTTCGAACGCGGAATTATTTCAGCGAAAACGCCACCGCGTGAAATTTGTGCGACACCGATCCCAATCTCGGGGGATAATAATTGTTCTCCGTTGTAAATTCAAGCGACTCGAGATTTACGTGAACAGTGAAAAATTAAGGGTTGGGCGATGCATAAATTACCAGCAGCTCGCGACGCAGTAAAAGTGTCAAACGACGCTATTAATCCTTAATGTCTTTTATACGCGACATTTTTCCGCGTCAGGTTAAGGAAATTCCGTTCCGTAAACAAGCCGCGTAACGTAGTCCCTCAAAATAACTAAATTGATCCTATTAAACTCCCTTAAACTACAACTTTATGGCCCGTGTCGCGAACACCTAATGAAACGTGTATCTCAAACTGATAATAAAACGGGCTACCTAAAAAGAATATAGTTTTTCTGGAGAATAGAATGTAATTCGTGTAAAATTCTTTCTTCCTTCTTTCACTTGATTCTCATTTATTTGTAATTTATTGCGGAATAACGATGAACAATATAAAGGTGCAAGAAAAGGAGGTAGGTTATCAAAAATCCTAAGAGATTGGCCAAATAATGCTAAACTAAGAAGAATACAGTTTTGGCGAAAAATGGAACGTAATTCATGTAAAAGTCTGTCTTCCTTCTTTTATTTAATCCTCATTTATTCGTAATTTATTACAAAATAACGATGAATAATATAAAGAAACAAGAAAAGAAGGTAGATTATCAAAAGCCGTGAAAGATTGCACAAATGATACTGATTTAAAAAGGATCATATGGTACGTATTAAAGATAAGATAACCGACGAAGTATAATCCAATTTATACAGGGTGACTCGCAGTTGACTGACTCATTTCAAATGGTTACAGATAATATATGGAAACAGGGAAAACTAAGCGGAACCATCTATAGATACTTCCAAAGATACCATTTATTATTCATAGATTACATGCTTTTCTTCAAAAAAATCACATCAGTCAAATGGTCTTAGTTTACATCAATGCACTGCTGCAAGGGTGTCTGGAAGTTGCTGTATACACTCTTCCGTAGTTCCTCTTCAATAACCTCAACCTCGTTAACAATGACTTGTTTAACTCCTTGATCTACAATATCGTGTCAGACTCGCAAAAAAAATTTTAAACTGAATTTGACGAATTTAAGTGTTATTTATTTTTTTTTATTTAAATTAAATATTAATTTTCTATTGTCAATCGTTATCGTTTAGAACAAACGTAGACATAGAATAAGCATCAGAATTTTTTCTTTTCCTAATAAATTATTAACGATAAAATAGTTGTATCGATCATCGTTAAGAAATGAATCATAGGTCAAGTGGTTAACACTAGATTAACAGACGATTATTCTACACTTTATTCTATTGTTTCCAGAAAATTACGTGTTTGTTTATATAGATCACGAGAATTATAGCTTCAAAACCAATATATTATAATGTGTATTCGCATAATTGCACGAATCAGAATCAACTTAAATTGTTCGTAAATAATGTTTAAAAAATTTAATATCCGCCAAATTAACAGGTTCTGCCAATTTTTCAAAATGAGAAAAAGAAGATTTTTATTGACACACATAAATAGTGCGTTCTTGATACTTTTTTGCGCACAGTTTATAAGTTCAGTTCATACGTGTGAAAGTTTCTTCTCAGATTTTAATTTAAAGATTTACTAATTTCTTAGAATAAAAAACAGGAAGATCTTTAGTGACAAATTTGTAGAACTTATGCCTTTTTAATTTATATTAAGTGACCGATATTATTATTAATGCATTTTTATATACACATGTGTAGAGGGCTGCAAGTAATACCTTTAAATCTACTCGTTCACAACACTATAATATTTAAAAACTGACCTTGCATCATTTATCAATTTACTGCTCATTGAAAAGTATACATTTTATTAACCCTTTATTCTATGATTTCTTTCACTTTCATTGTTTTGTGCTTGACAAAACTACTTTATCGTTAATAATTTAATCGAAAGAGAATAGAATTTGATTCTTATTTTATATCTACGTTTACTTTAAGTATTAACAATCGATAGCAGGCAAGTAACATTTCATTTATATGAAAAATGGATAAATAATATTTAGATTTGTTGAATTCGGTGGAAAATTTTCATTATGAGTCTCACTGGATATTATAGGAAAAAGGGTTAAATTTAGCGTCAAAGTCGAGAAGAAAGGAAGAAAGTGTTGTATGAGAACATAAAAACAAAAGATTAAATGTGAATTTAAAAAACGTAAGAGTACAGTAAAAACGTATAACCTGACAGCTCGTAAAACAGGGTTTTTCAGGAACTCCAAGAGAAAAGAATGGGTACGCTAAGGTCTGGTAACCGAGCAGGTCAAGCGATGTAACTGAATCCAGACATGACAGTCTTTCGAACTAGAATTCACAATTGCGATTCACTATTAGAAATGGCATCTTCTTCTCAAACATTCCCACTCCCGCTACCTACGACAAGCTATAGCCTATATAATTATATCATTATAATAATAGCACAATATTCGCATTTGAAACGTGTTAGTCTGTTCCACACTACATTGTATTAATCGTAATTATAATCGTAAGTACCATAGATATTGCATAATATAATAAATAGTTTGTATCTATGTGATGTTAGTTAGGTGTGGAAATATATTCTTAATTATGCAACACATGAGAGAAGAATTTGCACAAATTATAGTCTAAAGTGATCATTAATAGCTAATAAGCTAAGGAACATTAAGTGAGAAAAAAAGTAATAAAGAAATGATTTAGTTTCTTGAAACATGAGTTTCATCTAAAAAATTTCACTTGAAAAATAAATATATTAGAAATATGAAACATTAGAAATGCTGGTGGAATTACTTAAATTACAAATGAAAAAATAATGATATTGCAGTATATGTTCAAAGAATAATTAAATAGTGCACCTTGAAAAATTAACAATTAATAACTTAACAAAGGTAATGTTAACTAAATTTCAAAATAACAATAAATTACCGAAGTCTCATAACGTGTACGATTCATGTAATTTACTAAGAATGTAAAATATAAAATGTAAAATTCATTTGTCGTGAATTATTTATTACTAATATCTATAATTAGTATTAATTACACAAGTAAATCTTCCACACAATGTTTATTTTATTTACTAATTAAGTTGCGCGTGTAAATTGATAGAATGGTTATGCAAAATTAATAGAACTGTTCAATTAGATTTATACGTTGTTCGTGATTTAAGTTGTAATTAACGTATACCGTGACAAATTCGAATGAGTAGAACTGTTAAGTCAGACTTATACTCGAAATGCTCGCAAGCTGGCTAGCGAGATCGTTTGTCGCAAGTATTATTTATAGAATGTTATTTGCAGCAATAACGGTGCTGGCAATTTTCCAGCACTTGTACAATGTAGTGTTAAACCAGCAATTAATGGTAGTTTTCTTTAATCGTATCGTAAATCCATTTCTAATATTCGTAAAACAATGTTTAACACACTTTTAAATATCATTCGGATGTACAGTGAATTAGAATTTGAATTATATTCGTGTATAAATATTAGTGGAATAATTTAAATTATTGATTTAAATGGATATGTAATTTATTTATTGACGTACATAAAAAATGAACGTTTTATTATATCCAAACGTTGACGAGAGCGTATCAACTCCAATGCGAAACATCGAGTTCCAAATCTGTAGAAAGAAATGTTGCATTTTTTTCAATACTTTAAATAATTCTTCGATCTTAATTTTATAATGTTGAATAAAAATAAGGAACATAGTTTGTTAATTTATTTTTTCTTATAAAATTACAGTGCATTTAAATTATTTCACGTGGTATTCATAACAATGTTTGTATGTTTGCATTAATAATTATATATTTAGAAGTGGACATAGATACTTATATAGTTAGTGGAAATACCTCTACCTAAGGCTACAAATGATTCCCTTTATGCACAGAAGTCCAACGCAGGCAAGCATTACATACTACCAAAAGGTAGTATACATATGTTCCACCATTATACTAGATATCGCAACATGCAATTTTATCTTATGTTATACTTTTCAGTTACCTGAACCAGTATTTTTAAACATTTAAATGTAAATTATTAAATCCGTCTGAAAAGCAGTTAGGGCAAATAAATGGAACCATTTCTGAAACTTCGAAAACTACAAAGAATATTTTAACCTTAAGTAAATGCTGAAATGCGTTAACCATATTTTAGGTAGGACATTTTAATTAAGTAGAAACAAAGATGGAATTACTGACATTTTAAATATATCAGTGAATTAGGTTTTGAAGTACAGTTAGAAGCTGACTTGTCTAGCAGAATAGCACAAAAGTCAGAGGTGTCTTCCTACTGTATAGTTTTATCATTTCGATTGGTCACATGTAACCGTATTGACAAATAGCAAATTATTGATCGAAAATATCAGAAATTAGAAAATAAGACTAATAGCGAGGACATTGGGTAAGAAAAGATAACCAAAAAATCCTTTTACAGAGTAAAGATGGCGATTTAAGTCAATAAGGACATCAATGCATTGTTATACGTTTTCTACTGTTTTAGAGTGCTTATTAATTAACTAATATTAGAGTGATCAGAATAGAAATTAATCAGGGTTAAGTTCGATAAATAAATCCCTTGAAGCAGAACTTTACAGCCGAAAAAATAAATAACATTCTGTGTTCTTTTCTCTACACGTAGCTAAGAGCTGTCGCTCTACACAGTGACTTACAGTTAACAGTTACTTCCGCTTCCGATAAATCCAGTGCTTTTCACCTTACTTTATTGTCCAAATGGATTTGTTGTAGTCGGTGACATTCTAAATTAACAGTTTCATCTAGCTGCTACTCAGGATACACAGTAGCCATTGTCTTTCATTTGTCACGACTTAACACTTTCGAGACCGGTAACGTAGTTCTACGTCCGTCCTAATGTTTTTAGAAAAACACTAGTAACGTATACCTACGTCATTTTACATGTTTTAGAAAAAGGTCAGTCACTTAATCGTTCGTCATGTCAAAATCTATAGTTTGAAAAAATCTTAAGTATCGACAACGTAATTCTATCGTGTACTTTTTATATTCATACGCATTCTATTTATATGAAATTATATGCAGTCGCGAATATATTAATGTAACTTCCTTATTTTCGTGACGTTGGAAGTCTTTATCAACATAAACTTTAATCTTCAATTCAATAAGATCCAATAACAAGACATGGTTCAAGTACACGCTTACCCGGCGAATTTCACAAAATTATATCAAAATCATATCAAACAATTTTATTCTATATTTTCGACTGATTTTTTTTACATAGAATCAGCCACTATCCGGTTGTATCACCACTTAGATGACACCCTGTATATGCCTATTCCTACCATAACCAAATAAGTGGCCACTAAATAAAGGTAAACAAGTTGGACGACAAATTTTTCTTAGTGGAAACAGAAACGAAAGGAAAAACTAATTAATCGGACAATATAGGAATCAATATAAAGTTGAAGAATTAAAAGAAAACGCAGAATTTTTAATCAAATTTTAAACCCGGTCATTTGACAGGTTCGCGGTATGGTTAGTGTAATATATTGGAACTACCAAATAAGTCAAATTGGCCCATTCCTAAATTCTTTTTTTCAATTATTAAAATTATTAAATTGTTTAATTATTAAGTTCTTCCACTTATTAAGAAGATAACACATGTTTTTCTGGGAAATTACTAAAGAAATTGGTTTAGTATTAAGCGAACTCAAGCATAAATCAAGTAGGGTTCATATAGAAAAATTTGAATGTGTCAATTTGATTGTTCGGTAGTTCTAGTGTTAAAGTTCCAAGTCCACTATTTTCATCGTGAGGATACAACTATATACATAATTACATTCGTTTTGACGGTCGTCGGTCGTGACGTTCAAATTCTTGGAACACACAAATATACCCCTACTTATAGCGAACGGCGCGTGCCGACTGATTGGCAAGCGTAGTCGTCGAACGCTGATGCCAAGAGGGGAATATGACCGGCAAACGTAGAGTGGTAGACAGCAGCTCAAGCTTCGAGGACTTTTCCTAGAGCTGTTAACCCTTGGACTCGACAAATTTTCTCCTTATAAACATACATAACATAAAGAAAGATCATACAAAAATTAAAGAACAGAATTATTCTATATCAACGTTTCACGTGTAAATGCATTCTACAATATTTGATCATTTTGCTGTATCGAATCAACTGACGATTGAAACTCGTCCCTCTTGTGGAAAGAGTTACTACAGATGTAAATTTAGGATGATTTACTCGATTAATTTATGTTAATAGTACATTATTTCTTTTTTATCAATATATGTTCATATTGCTCGAGGAATTTATTATTTTTCTTTTTATTTATTTAAAGTTTGAATAATTTGAATTTGAATTTTACTTTTATCAATAGCTACAGAATCTTTAAGTTATGTTTTTAAACATTACAAAACGTTACGATACGTTTTTCTAACCAAAGACACAGTAATTTTTCTTAAATTTTTATCACTAAAGTAATCGAGCGTTTAACATGATTAATATGTAATCCTTATCAAAATTGTAACAATAGATTTTTTTCGGTTTCTTCATATATTAATTATAGTATTGAAGTGATACTATTTATGTTTCAAATTATTTTCGATATTTAACGTCCTGATTTATTTCGTCGTATGTCTGAATAGGGTTTTACTTTAGATATTTTACTGTAGTTCAAATAACGCATATGATAACTATGAATGTTTTATAGAACGATTAAAAGGCAAATGTGTATACTATAAATTAGGTTAAAAAGAAATCTAAGAATATTTCATTCATAGCATCATGTTAATGAAATTGTTACTTTAAAATACCCCCAGGACTTACAGAGTAGAAGAAAAACAAAATTTTTCGAATCAAATTAATTTCCAATATTCCTAATATTACTTTTGAATTAAAGTCTTGGATAAACGTATAAAAAACTGCATATTTTGTAGATTTCTTTAATAATTTCTGCATTGTCTGTCAACCGTCAAACAAATACCATCAGTACGTTTACAGTGTTCTGTTTATTACCACAGAAGCAATTTTCACTCGAAAATCTTTCACTACTCAAAAGAAAAAGCGATTCGCTAACAATTTGGTTGTAGCTCACTGGCAGGAATCCTGCGTAATCGTCTGGGAATGGCGATAAAATATTTATAAAAATACAACAGTGATCCACGTTCTGAGGTCATTGTCACAATGTCCTGCTCAAGGTAAAAAAGATTCAATTGGAATGCAAGCAATCTATTAATAAATCCGACATTACGATAATTTGACCCGTTGTATATTGTTCACCCCTTGCACTCAAAAATATCATTGCTACAGGATCTATCATTTTCTAACGAAACATTAACTAAATCATTCATTTTATTAACCCCTTGCCCGATGATTTAGTTTCGCAGTTATATTTGTTAGAATTATTCATCGCTAATAATTTACTGGAAAATCCAAAAATTCCATGCTTTTCTTATATCTAAATTTACGGTGGACCATACACATTAATAATGAGAAACATAATTATTTATTTGAACCGAAAGAAATTCAGTGACATTTACATTTGTTAAACTATATCCGAAATCTTCGCCACGAGTATGACACGATATTATAGACTATGTGGTTAAACAGAAATAATACACGAATCAACGGATAGAACTATTTTATTTCACCATTTCATGTCTAATCGCGTTACATACAATTCCCTATTGAGCATCAAACTTTAATATTCCGCAACATCGAACCAAATGGCGACTGCGAGTCGTCTCTCGAATGCGAAGGGTTAAAACTGTTCGATGTTGATGAAAAGTGACCCCGGATACTTCGCGCAGTGTCGCGTCGTTCCGTTTGGAGCCGCGAGGAACAGAAGAGAAATCCTTCAGCTCGCGTCGCGACGTCTCCACCGGATCTAAAATTACTGGCAGCCGAAGACGATGCATTCGCGAGCCGGTGAGTCGTGCGAAAACGAGCCACTACAGGCTTACGCCCTAATACAGCCCCTATTTTTGGACGTCGCGCTGACGCCGGGACAGAGACAACTTTTCGCAAAAGAAAATCGACGTTCTTTCTCTCCCCTCAACCCGTCGACCATCTCTCTTTCTCTCTTTCTCTATCCTCGCCAGTGCTTGCTGCCCTTTTTGTACTCACACCACGACTGCAGGAATTATTATTACAGTTGAACTTCCCATTCCTGAATACTCCAGTGTCCAAACGAATAAAAATCCCAGTGTCCAAACAAACGTAATGTCTCTTGGAATTTTTGAATGAATTTTTTTGGGAATACAATCAACACTAGATTTACGGACCGATATTGAATTTTGTAAACATTATTTGGTAAATGTTTGAATAGATTTAGATTCATGCAGATACGCAAATATGTATCCCAATTGTCTACTCTTAACCACTTAACTGCATTAACTATCGAATCTTGACATAATACTAATTCTTTCAACAGTCAATTCCTTATTTTTTCAGATAAACGTCTAATTTTTCTTTGTCTTCTTTCGGTTCCTCGTTAAAATCTACCCTAGATACAGTCGTCCTGTGTTTGACAAATACACACTTCATTTCTTGATTTTATTGCGCCCAAAACGAGAGATTTTTCAAACTGAATTCCACAGTTAACAGTTTCAGCATCTAATTCCCGAAATCTTAATGAGTAAACATCAACTTTTGTGAAAACAATAGATCGAACTGTAGAGTAAATGTCCGTAAATATAGTGTTAAAAAATGGTATAATTATGGAAACGATTTCTTTCGTCCATATAATGTATGTAACACTCTGTTCTGTTCTTATAACATAGTTACACATAAATTTTTAAATTTATATTTAAATTAAACAAAATACGTATAAATATTTTAAAGAAGAAACATCGTGTTAATAAATATTTATGTATGAATTCTGCACAACCCCCTTTATTTTATATGAATTATTAATGATTCAAACAATAGAATCTCGATTAACTGGGTCGCCATTATTCACGATTTCGATCAGGATCCCGATTATTTAGAATCTCGAAGTCTATTTCAAAATATGTTTGATCGAGTTTTAAATTAGACTTCGATTATTCAAACAGAGCTTATCTGTCTTAAATGATTTATATAAACGTTTCTACCTTTATCATATATTAATATACTAACAGGAACCTTTAATAATTTGTTACCAATATAATAAAAAAGACATCTACTTTTAAATAGAAACTTGTAAAAATAATGAAACAACAAAAGCAAATTTTTTCAATTAATTAAACCGTGTCTACATTGATCTATGTTAAATGAAAATCCAGTATCGTGTAAATAATTTTCAACCGAGTGCTGAATTAAAGAAAACTACATATTATCAATTGAAACTAGTAATTAGTTTTAACAAACTCCTGTTACCATGTGCGTATACATTCCATACAAGAGAATGCATTTTAGTTACACAAAAATCCTATATGTACTTATAAAACATATTTTTACTAATCCCCTTCCTCAATTTGTCCGACCTATTTGTTTTACGATCAGATTAATCAATAAACGTTCTACTACAATTGATGCAAGGATCAACACATTTTTCGTCAAAATATTTTTTCACGAAAATCCTTTCCTGCCTTCCCTTCAATGAATCAGAGAGCATCGCAATGCATTTGATTAAAGGAATGTTGAACCATTTCCCCATGATTTTCTAGTTATAGAAACACGGACAAACTCTCCTGCTCGATGTGTATCGGGTTACGAGTTCGCCGTTGAAAATAGCCTTTACCCGTGTACTAACGGTTAAAGACTTAAAGCAACCTCCGGCCGAGATGCTGCTGGGCCGGAATTCGCTTTTAGAGCGGTTTTTAAGCGTCCTGATGAAAGGAAACCGCGGATAACGTGACGTGGGATCGAAAAAAGATATATATATATATATATATACATATATGAATAAAATAAAGTGAAAGAACAGTAAGTCGATAATTATCATCTACTCCGTTAATTATCATCGTTATTTTAGATCCCCATTATTTTGCCTTATAAAAACGTGTCAGACTCGTGATGAAAATTTTTATTTAAATTCAAAAAATTAAAAAGTTATTTGTTTATTTTTGACATAAATTAAGTATTACTTGTCTAATATCAATATTTAACATTTGTGGTCAACGTAGATACAGAATGAGTATACAATTTTTTTCTTTTTCTAGTAAAGTATTAACGGTAAAGTTGTTTATTTTATTAAGTACAGTTGAAAAATAAATCATAGGACAAGGGGTTAACGCTAAAACTACCAAACGAATCAAGTTGACCCGTTTCGGAATCTTTATTTTGCAAGTATTTAAATTATGAAGGTATTTTTGTGAATTTAATTTTTAATTAAATTTGTGTATTCAGACACAAAACTAGGAGACCCTTCGGATCTCAAGAAATGTATTGTTATAATTGTTATTAAAAATTGGAAATAAGTCACTCTAATTGCTAGGTAGTTTTAATATTAAGATAGGAAGTTCTAATAAGTAGAACAGTTTTTCAGGTCCTGCGGACTATCATTCTCGTTTTTCCACCCCTTGTCTCCTTCCTTTTTTTTCTTCGACGTTTCACGAAACGTGAGATGGAAATCGTTTGCTCGCCCGGGGGGTGGGTTTTTAAGCAGCTTAAGGATATTTGGCAAAACCCAGACGAATGTTTCTTTTATGTGTCTCCTTTGAGATACTTTTTTACCTTTTCATATTTTCCGTTATTTTTCCCTCTGTCTCCCCTTGCCTACAGAGATAATGGATTACAATTGCTTCGTCTAACACACCTATCTGGGAAATTGTGTGACGCAAGGAAATTGCGGCGAGAAAGCTCCTTATAATTTCTGTAGACCTTGATTACCGTGGAACATCTTTCCCTCCTTACGTACTTTTGAACGAATACAAACGAAGTTTTTTATTATGTTACTGGTGTTCGCGACTGCTATAATGATACCAACAATTAGAAATTGACTAATTGCAAATCATATTTGATTTTAGCCGAATTAGGCCGTAAATGCTATGATGAAATATTGTACGATAAAGTCCGATGTTAATGAAAATTCTTTCAAATTTGGGGTTATTAGAAATAAATAATTTAAAAATGTTTAAGGGTTGAAAGTTTTTTCAACTTCGGGGTTATTAGTAATAAAATTTTCCTGAAATTTCTTCAGAAATGTTTTGCAATTTTGTATAGGTTTTTGTTTGTAAGTATCATTTGGATATTTATAATGTAATTTACAAAAAAAATATTTTGTATAAGAGTTTGTTTTCTATTATTAATCATAAAATGGTTAAGAGATAGCTTCTGGACCAATTGTGAAATATTTAAAATATTTTATAATTCATCTGTAATTCATAAAATATTTAAGACAAATTATTTATTATTGTTTGTGTTTTGAGAATTAATATTGGAGAATCATTTTAATTTCAGTATAGGTATTTAAAAACAAAATATTGGAAATAAATGATCATATAATTTAATTACATACGACATTCAGCCTTTTTAAAGTTAATAAACTTATGAATACTAATATATTTTAGTGTTATCAATATTTAACCTTTAAAGTAAATAATTTTCAGTGAACCTAAAAAGCCTATAAAATGTAACTCTTACGAGGGTAGTCATGAAAAAAAGCTTAATCATATTGAAGTTCTTAACTGCATCTGATACCACGATGAAGTTTCTTTTAAGAAAGGTATTACACATCGTGTTTAAAATATTATATGTTACATGGAGTACACGAAATAAATTTATCATACAAAGTAGAAAAATTCGCTTAAATATTAAATTAATATATAAGAAACTTAAATAAAAAGATATTTAAACCACATTAAGGCTTATGTAATTGCAGTTTAAGTTAGACTAAAGTTGATATCTAATTGAAAGAGAAACTTCACTCATATCTTGATTGCACAAGTATACGCGCCACCGTAAAACGCAAAATGATAAATACTAATTTCTTTGACGATGAATTATTTATTTTTTTCGGACGGACATGTAGTTCTGCGTCGTTTCGTTTTAGTTGGTTATTAGAATATATTATATATTTACCCTGTCTTTGACGAGTATACACTCTATTGTTCGATTTTATTCTGAGAATACTACAAAGAACTGTTTCGACTGTACAGGAGTTTCGAAGAGTATTTATTTGGCAGTAAAATGTTAAAAATAAATCTGAAGAATCGCTTTCGCTTCGTTACTTTCGGATAGTAATGAACAGTCAGCCGAACGATCGAAGCGAGTACGACAAATTGAGGCGTCACCTCGCGAGAGTGGAATCACTTTGATCGATCCCGCTAAAACGTAATTTATGAATGGTTCGCGCGCAGAATTCGCGTCAGCCAAATCGCATTAAGTACGCGAATTTCGGGCGCGGAATGCGTAATGAAATGCGACGTCGCGAGCGTGGATTCGTTTCGTTCTGTTTGCTCCGCCGAAAATGGGAGCTTCCAGCGAGAGACTGCAGGCAAACAACCTGGAAAGTATTTACCACAGCATCCACACCAGCACTGTTTCTGACGATAATGTTATCAATAATTATTGTTTCTTCTACGCGTGCTCTGTGAAACAAAATAATTAGACCGTGGGTTTTTATGTACTTATGGAAAATTTAACGCTGCGTAACTGAATATTTTATGTATTTCTCCGTATCGAATGCATTTTATACAATGTTGCACCGTAGAATTCTTCATAAATTTATGAGAAATAATATAAAGTGCTTTTTATAAGATTTATTAAGAAAGATCTTTTTCTATCGTAATTCTATTGTTCTGGTTACATCCTTGAAAATTTGAATTTGCACGAAGATCCGCTGTATAATTTTAATTAAATACACTGGAGGATTATAAAAAGTTGCTGAACAAAATGGGCAGCGCACGGTTTAATGAAATTTTATTTAATAAAGGATCTGTTTTTAAACTTCTTTTAAGAAAGGAGGAAACACTTTTTGACTAAGCTAATATAATTTCATTTATTGCCTTAGGGTTTCATTTTAATAATTGCGTATAGAATATAACTTATATTTGCAATTATGCATTTCAAAAAAAAGTTCTACGGATAGATTTCGTTTGCACGATCTTCTGTTTAAAATTCCCTTTTCACACTAGAACTACCGCAGCCGTCAAAATACACTAGCTAATCAGCCATTATAGTTTTTCTATTTCAAAATTATTGATATATTAAAAACATTGAATGTTTTCAACACTATAATGAATATATGAAGAAACAAAAAGAAACTTTATTGTTACAATTTTTATAAAGTTTACATAAACGTTAAACGTTCGATAGTTTTAGTGTTAAAGATTTTATGAATCGTGTTCGGTTGAAATGAATTTTTACGTATATTTATTTTAACCTTTGAAATTCAAGCTGCAAAATGACGGTATATTGTTGCTGGGAATGTAATTTATATATAAAAAAAAACTGCAACGTCGCAGCCATGTAACGTACTCCATTACAATTTCAATAAAGGTATGAAATGGTTACTATAAGCGACGGAGGATCGCGATAAAGGTCCATAAAATTGGTCATAAAATTCGCCAAGTAGATCTGTCGAATCTTTTTCCTACTTTTCCCTTTTTATTTTCGGAGGGTTTTTTGGAATATTGCCAGGCGGCAGCCCGAAACAGCTCACGAAACTAATGACGGGATGAATTCAAAACAACAGGGGCATTATGGCCATTAAAATCTAGATTGCGCTCCCTTTCGAAAGTCTCCCCCCGCTTTAAAGCTCGGTAGCGAAGCACGACGCGACAATTTTACAGCACAATAAAACTTCGGGAATTGCGAGACTGTAAGAACTGATACATCGTTAATGGACAACGTTGGCCACGGTCGGTGACATTGAAACCGTCGACACCCGTTTCTATCGACGAATATTTACTCCCACCATATTTTAAACGAAAACAGTATAAACACTTTGCATTGTAATTTTCCGTGTAAAAATAAATTGTGTGACGTGAAACTAACAAACATTAACTAATATATATGAACTGACAATTAATCAGTTTTTAAACATTTATTGTAAAATAACGTGGATATTTGCAATATTAAACAAACATTTCTACTTCATTAAATGTAACATTCACTAGCAATGTCTAGACAACAATATGTTAGTAATTTGTTTAAAAATGCATTTCTAACTTGATAGATATTTTTATTATTCATTCAATTTATTATTTTATTAAAGTTATTCAACTATTTGGGTGGTACTGAAGTATACAATTTAATTTATCCAAATCAAATTCAATAAATAAGATTTGTTCCAATAATATATGCCTGTTGTATAAAAAATACTATAATTTCCAATAACTTTTCAGCCTCAACTTTAACACTAAAGCTACCGAGCAATTAAACTAACTTGTTTCCTGAGATTCGAAGGGTCTCCTACTCTTGTATCTGTGCAAATACACGAATTTAATTGATAATCTTAAAATAAACATTCTAAAATGTGTCGATTTGACCCGTCCGGTAATTTTAGTGTTAAAAAAAATCAGTATGCTCAGTGAAACTTCAAATAATACGAAAAGTCACGTTCGTTCTCTAACATTTCAAAACACATGAATTTGCGTATTATACACTTAGGATCTTATTTTCTTTTCATTCCTCGAAATACTGGGGGATAATAGAAATTTCGTACGGTCCAGCTGGTTGAAAAGACGACTACATTCAGGTGCGCGTATCGCAGCGTAAACAAACTCATTATTTTAAAATAACATAAAACCCCTTATTTTTCCCGGCGAGAAAAGTCGTTACGATGATAAATAGGTCGAGTTGGGAACGCGGCGCTTTTATTCCCGCGCCGGACAACACCGAAACGTTTGTAACCAAAGCAACGTGTACGAAAAAGTCGCGCGAATAGAAAATTGGAGTTCACCGGGAACTGAATGCGTCGAGGGGTTCGCTGAAATGAAAATGTTACGTCGCCGGGTGTCTCGAGGATTACCAGTCGCGAATGTGTATTTTAAGATCTTATTTAAGGTCCTCCGGTCCCCGGTCTAGTAATCTTGCTGATAACGTGAGAATTACCAGCTGCTTTATGGAAACAACGCTGCATAAAGGCTTCGGTCTCCTCCCCTCTGATCCTCTCCTTGTCTCATTCTTTTCTATCTGCAGCAGACTGGTATTGTTTGATTCACGGGTAATTCTGTTTTTCAACCGTGAGGATCGTTAAAACGGGGAAGGGTTGCCGTTAATGTGACGCCGGTTCAGAATCCGCATTGCTTCGTAGTACTTTTGTTTCACAGAGGAAATGAATTATTTGGACGATAAGAAATGGAATGCTCGAGGAGATTGATGAAGATTTCGTGGGAATGTCACCGTTAGACTGCGAATATTTATGCAAAATTCGGATTCTTTCGAGCAGCTTTGAAAGAATAGAGGAATATGTAAATGTGTTAGGTCATTCTATGAGCAATGTGATTTTTTTAATATTAACCAGTTAACACATTGTTGACTGGTCACGAGTTAATTTCTGTTTAGACTTGCATTAGCTATTTCAATTGTTAAAACGCAGGACAATATAAATAGAATATTGCAGAAGCAAAATATTCAAAGTTATATAAAAGGTATGTGCGAAGTTTCATTTCAGTTCATTATGTAGGAATCAAGCATATTGAAGTTTATTTAGATTGTTTCACTTTCATATTTAATTATGGAATAATAAACGGTGACATGGTATAGCTTTTGCGTAAAATTGCCGGTCAACTGCGTTTGACGAGTATATGTGCACAGCATCTTAAAATTCGAATTGATACTAACTCTTTTCAAGATGAATTAGTTATTCTTTCAGATATTAGTTATTCTTTCTTTTTATAAATGTAATCTTTTTAATTTCACACGTGCCGTGTTGAGAATTACAAGTGTACATGATTAATATATGCGTTTCTTGGCATCGTTAAATCTGGTGGAATTGAGGAATTACAATTTCAGTGTAATTACAACTTAATGAAATAAATGAATTAAGTATATATCGAAGTTTTTTCCATGTTTAAATATACCATTTAAAAAACAAATGGATTAGAGTAAAATTTATTTTAAAACAAAATGTAGTTATACAGCAAAATTATAGTAAAATCTTACAGCGTTTTAAAATATACTTGTAAAGAAATTGGTTTATCCATACATATTAAAAAATATGATAACTTAAGATACTTAATTAACTCTTCGCGTTATTATTTTCTTAGTTTCCTTTTACTTCAAAGAACAAAGAAATTATAGTATGTATTTACCAACATTATCTTATAAATGACAGTAGATCAAACTCAGTTATTGTTCAATGTATATCAACATTTTCACATGACTATAATTTCCCTATGTCTAATACGTATATCTAAAACAAATATTTTATCCAAATCTTTTTTTAGTATTAGCTCTTAACATTATTTCTATCAAAAGTGTCAAAAGGCAGCTTTCAAAATTTTAACATAAAATTATTTTCCAAGCTCAATCATTTTTCCTCAATTGATTTTTCAGCTTCTCCGAAAATGATTATAAAATTAATTACACAAAAAATCGAAATGTCAATTAAGGAAAAATAATTTAACCTTATAATTTTCTAATTTTAAGTTAAAATTTTAAAAACTGTCTTTGCCATCTTCCGTAAAAATAGTGTCAATAATGTTTTCTAAAGTTTCGATTATCCAGTGAGTCTCAATTTATTTAGCGAACCAGTTAACTAACCGGTTTTAAAATTTGATAAAAAATTCTGCGTTTCCTTTCGTTTATTTAATTTTATATCAGTTCCTATTTTTCAATTAATCAGTTTTTGAATTTTTATCTTTCCTTCTGTTTCTGTTTCCACTAAAAAACAGTTGTCGACCAATTTGTTTACCTTCATTTTGTAGTCAGTTATTCGACTAGTCACAATAGGAATAAATATATACAAAATGCTGATAGAGTAAGCATTAATTGAACTTCGTCTCTAACGTTCGACACTCTCAAATATGAAGCTTATTCGAATTGGAACCATGTTCTCCAAACGTACGCCAACTTCTATGTATGTTGTATTTCTGTTTGTGTATATGTGGGTCGTGGCTCACTTCGAATAGCGAATTCGTTCGATATAGTATTTTACGGCTTCAACTTTGTTCCTTTGAATGTATTGTCTATGTTTCGAATCATGAATTCTGTAGAGAATTTCTCACACGACCTCGGCCTTAAACCTGACTCACCATGTGCGCACGCCAATAAAAAAAGATCCTGATGTTGCGCAAACAGATGGATAACAGTCATGTAACATCCTCTTACATTATTCCGTACTAGAAGAAAGACATTGTCCGAGTAATGATCAGTTTAGTTAATCCCCTTTCTGTTGACCATATTTAGATTCATCGTGATGTACAAAGTCTATTTGTTAATACATTTCTGACCGGCAATTTTACGCAGAAGCTATCCCAAGCCACTGATTATTATTCTGTAATTAAATATGAAGGTGAAACAATCTAAATATACTTCAGTGTACTTAATATATGTTGCACATAATGATTTGAAATGTAACTTTGGACATATCTTTTATATAACTGTGAATATTTTAATTTTGCAATATTCCATATTGCCCTGTGTTTCAAACATTGAAATGGCTACAACATAGTTAACTGGTTAACCTCTTGTCCAACGATTTATTTCTCAACTAAGATAGACACAACTACTTTCTTACTAATAATTTATTAAGAAAAGGAACAGAATTAGAGGCATATATTGTACCAGTCTTTGCTCCAAGATATAATTGATAACAGAAGAATAATATTTAATTTGAATTCAGAAGGATCGAGTAATGTTCAGGCTTGTTCGATTCTGTGTAAAATCTACACCACGTATCTGACACGTTATTGCAAGGCAAGGGGTTAAACAGTACGTCAAAATTAAAACGTTCAACCGCGATGAGAAACCTATTCCATTCGCTCTAGCTTAAAAAATTCGCTGAGCAAGATCCGACGAGTTCAGCGAATAAGGGCTATCAATCGGAAACCCCGCACGTAACCAAAATCGAGCCCGATCGTCGGGCTCGCATCGGCCTGACAAAAATCAGAATTCCCGGGAGGAAACGTCGAAGGGGTTGTTCGAAGTTGGTGTGACAGGGATGAGGAGAATCCGACGGCGACGGACTGGGGCAGGGAAAATAGGAATGGGGGATGATATCCGCGGAACAGTGGAAGGACAAGGTGACGGTAGAAGGGGGGAAGGACGGGGGTAAAGTATTTGAACCAAAACTAAATCACAACTACCAACTAATTCCATCCGCAGAGTTTGGATTCCGTGGCAGTTGGAGGGGACGGTCGAGGATGGGAAAGGGGTCTGCCGGTTCTTCGTGGTCGGCGGGCCGCGAAAGAAGGAGGGAGAGAGGCAGAGAGACCGGAACGGAGGAGGAAAAAACGAGGAAAACGCGGCGGGAAGGGTGGTAAAGGGACACGAGGGGCAAGAAGTACTTCAATCGCAGCACTTTGGCTCAAGCCGCGTAATTTATGCGTTCAATACCCGACCGCGGCACCCAGCCAGCCATTCCCGGCCCTCTGAAAAAATATATTAATTCCGGGCTCCTTTAAAAGTTATTGCAAAAGGAGTTGGTTACGGTCGCCGCGGGCTGAAGAACCGGGAAACGCGGTGGGAGTGGAAGGGAGGATGAAAAAAAGAAAGGGAACACCGAAGTTTCTCGCGATGGAAATGACTTCAGAGTGAAATATGGCAGCAGACAAATCGCAGGTGCGACCACGTGGGAGTTGCCGGGAGATCGGTGACCTCGTTAGTTAGCATCATATCGATCGCGATCGATTCTTTTCCGACGAGAATTATGGGATTTCAGGTTGGTAACTTTGAGCTTTGGGGCTGAGCACAGCTGGTTGTGTGGATGCTGTTTGTTATCAGTCGCTGCTTTGAGGAGTAATGTGTTTAGTAATCGAAATTTATATTGATTACATTTAACTCGTTTATTTGTTTTTCAATATGTTCTTGGTAGTTTTCATTGCGAAAAGAAATACTTTCAACGCGTTTGCAGTTAGGATTGAATTTGAAATATCCTCGTTGTGGACTGTGCCTTTCTTGCAATTGTTTCACGTGATATGTTGTTCATATAATTTTTATATATTTTAAACATAGTGAATAAATCAAACAAATCGTTTTACATAAATGTCATATGTGTACGATATTTTGATATAATCAAATCGACAATAGTACTCATAAGTAACGTTTCTTGAAACTGAAGTTTATTTAAATTTTTTAAATCGTACATGAAATACTCAGTTAATGAGATAATGCCCGTAATTGTCCGGACCTTCTACCGTCCGGAAACCAACTTTTGTATTCCGTTTCTGACATCTTCGTAATTGGAACATTATTTACTATATAAAAAATGCTGTAGAGATCTAAATAAATGAGAATTGGGTGTGCTGGTATTTACGTTTCCTGCATGCAATACGTTAACCCTGGAAAATTTAAGCTTCAGAACCGAGCAATTTGTTTATATCAATAACTGTTTATTATTAATCACTTCCTTGAGAACTAATATATTTACTAAGGTAAATAAACTTAAATGAAACAAGTAACGTATTTTTAATATTTGTATCTAGTAGCCTCCGGAAAGCTTGCCCATTTTTAAAGTTATTCCTAGAACTTCTGAATGTAGAATATAGTAAAATATAGTAGATCAATATTTAATTAGAATTAAGAATTATTTTTCTTTCTGTATTATAATGTGTTACCAATCATCTGATTATTTTAATTAATGATAATATAAATAAATTGAGTTGATCATACATAATTGTAACCCTTTGTATTCTTAATGTTAGTTGTGCTGATATCAATACTTTTATATCTTCTGTAAAGATTGATTCCTCTTGGAATAAATATTAATTACGATCCCAATTAACAATACGCAATGTCTGTAGTAGAAAACCAAGGTTTTTTATGATCAATTGTTTCAAAAGTTGTTTCAACGTGAAATATTTTAAAATACCAACATTTTTGTAGAATTTTAAGGGTTAAAAGTATTGAAAAAATTTATTTCATTTTAAATAGCCTTTATATTCAATTAAACAATTCCTACACACATTGAAAAATCCCACAAGTTTACACAAAATTGAAATTAAGTTTAAAAAGGATCCCTATCGATTTAAATCCTATTATGAAGAAAGTTGTTAACGTTTAAATAATACTAGAATAGATTATAGCCCATAAACTTCTTGCTCAATGGTTCACGAAAACCAATTGAAACCTTGAAATCCAAAACAGCACAAGCCAACCAATCAACGTTTCAAGAAAATCAATCTTTCTTTTCATATTCGTTCATTCATTCATCATGTTTATTTAATTTTCCATTTAAAGGGAAATTTATAAAGTTAGTGTACACAATTACATCATTTTTCTCTGATTTCTCATCTGCTTATCTATTTTGTTCATTCTTGCTGCAAGCATTGGCTACACATACATCTTCGTCACCTGTACATTTGTAATGTTATTAAATAAGTTTGTGTAAGCTGGAAACGGTTGCATCAATAACACATATGGGTAACGTTAAACAATGGACTTGCGCTGTTTCGGAATTCACGACTTCACTTTTTAATCGTCTTCAGTTCAGTTTGAATTGAAAGCGTTGAAACGCATCAAACGAGTATCAAGCCAATTTTTATCCGAATCATTTGCATTATTATTCAAATAACGTTCCGATGGAAGTGGAAATCTTTGCGTCTGTGCTCTTTCTCGCGTGGTCCGCGAGATGACAGAAAATGGACGAATCGAATCAACGAATCGTAGAGACGAAAGAGACGGGGACTCGCTTTGAAGTGCATCGGTCCTCTTCGGCCACTGGGAGTGCCAATTCTGATAGAAGCGCCGGAAATTGCGTCACGGTGGCTAACGTTCTTCATGGTTTCTGCATATTAGCTCCCTCGCCTCTCTTCTTCTACCCTTTTTACTTTTTTACCTGCAAACCTCGCACCGACTAATTTTGAATATGAACATCGATTTAACTACGTTGCGGCTACAGTTGGGAACATTTTTCAAGTAATATTTAAAACCGATGTTTCACATCTTGTTCTAAAATGATCCGAGTTCGGCGATTTCGTTGTGATTAGTGTATATTAATACTGACTATTAATGTATAATTATGTATATTTATAGTAATATTGATTTTATTTACAAGTGATGCCGAGGGCAAAATGTTAGTTTTTACTAAATGAAAAATACGAAAAAGGTACAGGTAGATTAATTCATATTCTTCAATTTTAGAAAATAATTTCAATCCTTATATTAAAATGATTTTAGTAAATTCTGTTTATAATATGTTTATTGTAAGTAAATGTATTGTAAACATAATACTGTCATGTACACTATTATCAATTACTTTTGCTATGAGACTTCTGTTAGAAAGTTAAATGAAATTACGTAAGTATTTAATTAAATGAAAATAACACAAATATTCCTTTTAAGTATGCTACTAATATGTTGGGCTCGAAAATTTATTTAAAAAAATATACTGTAGTAATAGAAGAAAAAATAATGTTTAATAGTGTTATGTTACTATAGTACCAATAAAAAAATAGTTGATAACAATGATCGATTACGAATAAAAACACTAATTAATTGTTTTATAAGTAAATTATACAAAAACAGTATTCTTTTAATTTAGATTTTAATAATACGTATATGTCATGTATAGTATATATACACACACATATGTTTCCTATATACATACGTGCAATCTGAATATTTACTTATACAAATTTACCAAAACCTCTTTACACTGTTTTAATCCTCACCGAGAAAAATAGAAATATCAAGGGAAAGAAAGGAAAATAACACTTGCAACCACGGTTTCATTAAACTTTAATTAAAGAGGGTTAAATTTAATTAAACCACACTTTTTCGGAAATAAAAGATAGAATCATTTGTTTCAAGATCAAAGGAAATATTAAATTAACTGCAATAGAATGAAGCTGGATCCTGGTAAATTTTTTATTCTATTTATTTTCCTGTGAAACTGCAGTCAATAACTTCTACTTGTATGTACAAGTTTGAGGGCTGACTTTAGTATAATACAGTAATAAACTTTTCAAATATTACCGGTACAGTAATGAAAACTTATAAACATTAAGAAACCTTTGAAACACAGTTAATTATTATATTTATTATTTTAATTTTAATAATTGTAACTTCACAAATTCTTTTTTCATAAATATTCTAACAATTCATTTTGTGTTGTGCCCCTCTCGCATAAGCTTTAATACTTTTAATTAGTACTTTTAATCATACATAAGTATTCGCGAAACTCACTTGTTTAGTACAATAAAAACAACTTTTTCGTGTTGAACGTTACAAATGAATTAAGTACTATATGAAGATTACTTATTATATTTTTTATACCCACGGAATTTCATTAAAATTGTATCTTATACACTGTATATCGTTTTATAATACTGCACCAAATATTATACTATTTTGCAAATTGTATGATTTTTATTTAAAATGTATTTTACAGAACGAATTCGTTACAAGTAAGACGATGTGAATAAATTAAAAGACTTTCTCTGGCGTATTTCTAATATTATTCGTAAAAATATCGGAGCAGAATAAAAATTCATGTATTCAAATTGATTCTCGCGCAAAAGAGGTAAAGCACAGTCTCACTTCCGTCGTTAAGAACAGAATTGAAGTGCCGATGCAATCACGAACCATACCCATTACTTGGCAACTCTTTTTAGTTCAAGCAAATCAAGCGTATTTAACAACAGGGCCACGAGGGGATTGCCAGTGTCGATCGACAATGTCGATGGTTGTGCATCGCTGAAAGTTCCATTAACCGATCCCTAATTCACCTTTTCCACTAAACAATTCGTAAATCAATAGGAAACTCGGCGTTCAGTCAACCGATATACACGTACGGATGATTGTTAATCGTGAATTTCGGTACTCAATTCGATATTTTATTTTAAATGTTGTTAAAAATCAGTTTGGAGTGATAGTTCGCTTGTAAATATAAATCGCAGTTATAGAAACATTCCTTCGAGTAAAAGTAAATATTTTCGTTTTTTTGGAAAAGAAGATTTTGGGAATAGTATACATAAATATAAAATATAAAAGTTTAAAAATATGTGTATATAAATATAAATATAGAAGTATAAAAAAATATATACATTTTAAAGTTCTATGGCCAGATGTGCCAATGTACTTTCTCAAATATTCTTAAAGCATTTTTTAAATTATTTGAATATATTCAAACATGTTATTTTTTTAATAATTAGTAGTAAAACTTGTTTCATAAAAAATGTGTATTATATTATAATTTATTGGATACATACAAATATAAAGGTAATAACATCTTCGTCGCGAGAATTGCGAGTCTTTTTTCATCCAGGAATTCCTAACAGAAATGGTAAAAAATGTTTAATTTATAAAACTTTTACTAATTTTAATGTATCAACTATTTTCTTCTCACAAAAAATGGTTACAAATATTAAGTAACGTCTGCAATACCCGAAATTACATTTTACATTTAATGTATAAAAGATGTTACACATATATGGACTAATTTTAACAATTATACCATTTATTTTTATTCCTTTCTTTACTTTTTGGATATTGTTCATTTGTCTATAGGAATATTATCACCTTTCTACAAACTACGAATTTTAGAAGTTTACATTATAATGACCATTTTTGTACCCTTTGCAAATGCCATTAATTCTTTTTTCATTTATAAACTTCAATAGACAATCTCCATTTTTCAAAATATGATTTCTTAAATATTATCAACTAAATAGTTTCTTTCAGAATTTAAAGTATTCATTTATAAAATTAATCTGAATATTACATTTGAAACAAAACGAAAATATTTTTATAAACACTAAATATCGAATAAAATCGTACACTATTGCTTATTATGCGAAAGAAAGCTAGACTTTAAGTTGAACTAAAACGAAAAAGAATTAATCTTCGTTAACAGAAGAACAAACATTCGTAAACGTAAACGATGGCATTGAATGTATTTTCTGCAGTCGCGCGTTCTCTGAATTCACACACATAAAAATGAATCAGATATCAAATAACGTTAGGAACATATTCGTATATCTAAAATTACATTTTGATATTTTTCGTGCTTAACATTAAAACTACCGGACAGGTCAAATTAACCCACTTCAGAATTTTTATTTTTCAAATATTTAAAATATGAAGACAGTTTTGCCAAAGATTATGAAATAAATTTGTGCATTTGTACAGATACAAGACTAGAAGGCTCTTCGAATCTCAAGAAACGTATTGTTTTAATTTTTATAAAAAATTCGAAACAAGTCATTCTAACTGTTCTGTCGTTTTAGTGTTAATATAGAAAATTGATTTTACAAAACTTTAATTAACAGATATTAACACTACGTCTTATATCATATGAAAATATATTTTATAAATCTCTATTCACTACCACTAACTGCATTGTATAATAAATAAGTCTTATAGAATATTATAGAAATAAGTAAACAACGAATCCAACAATCTGTTTAATTTCCAGTCAACCTAATAGTAGTCGATCAGTGGCGAAGCTTCAATTAATCCTTGTTACAGCAGTCGTAGGAAAAAACTTTCCGCGTCTCCGTCAATGAGAAAAGAATTTATTTCAGCATGCGGGAGCGATGCGCGTTCCCAGAATCGAAGAATTGATAGACAGCAAGGCGTGGAACGCGAAATTGAAGCTTTATTTATCACGCGGAGTTCTGATCGAACCGGCTCTCCGACGGACGTGAATGACTGATAGGAAATCCGAAAACTTCGAAACAATCTCCCGAGGAGACGCACGACCATGCGGGAAGGAAGATAAATGAAATTTCGTCTGAATTCCGCAAAGCCACCGCGATAAACAGCTTCGCGATTTACGGATTTCCTATCGCGACTTCCCGATGATTTGTAAACACGCGCAATACATAAAACGGAAGTTAGTCGTTTATTAACCTCTTTCGCTGGAGATTAATTAACAAATTTAGCAGTCTTGCGCGAAGTATTTTGTTTTTACCTATTTCACCCAGATACGTACATTGATTTTGTTAATTAATATTTTTATATAGAGTGATACGTCTGACCCTTGATTTACGTGAAAATCTGTTTCACGTCGATTGGTTTTACGTGAATAAAAATTGCGTGAATAGAGTCTGCGGGTACAAGAGAAAACAGAATATCGGAAAGAACAGATGGTATAAGTTTTAGGAATACATATTTATTTCACACAGCTAAACAAAAGAAACAATAATAATGACATTTTAGAAAACAAAAGTACAATTTATTCGGTGTTACTAAATTTATATCTCGTAACTTGATATCGCGTATAAACCAAAGTAATATAATATTGTAATGATAATAAATAATATAATAATACAATACAAATGTGTAAATGGAGGGTCAGACGTACATTTCAAAACAATCTCGTATGTGTAATGCAATGAGACTATCGATGTGTGTAAGACGTCATTGACAATTTTAGAACAAAAACATCTCGACGTATACTCAAAATAATTTAAAAATATAAAAATAATTTTAAATAAAAATTTCACTTTAATATCATTGAAGTACGTCTGTGCACGTGCAAGAGGTTAAATTTTAGAGAAATTTGAAACCATATTAACCATTTACACTCGACGATGTCTATCATTATAAATATTGGTAATACTATTTTCAACTGACATAAAGAAAAATCTTGCATGAATTAAGAGTCAGAACTATTTTATTTCTACGTTTCACAAGTTGTTATTTTGTATAAAATTTAGTATTGAATTTTAACCTTCATAATTTTTCTGTGTTGAATCGAATGGCGACTGAGAGTCGCCTCGCGAGTGCAAAGGGTTAACACTAACAGTACTGAGAACTAGTCAAACGACCGGATTTAAAACTCTGCGTTTTCTTTCGTTTATTTAACTTTATATTAATTCCTATAGTGTCTGATTAATCAGTTTTTCAATGTTTGTTTTTCCTTTTGTTCCTGTTTCCACTAAAATAAATTGATCATTTAATTTGTTTACCTTTGGCTTTTATCCGTAGATTTACCTTTATCCATTGCAACAATAAATAATTAAGACGTTCGCTACCAACGCCACATATTTGCAATCCTATATTTTACATAACGAAAATAGAATTAATATCATATATATTGTTATTTTAAGTCATAAGACACGGCGTTATATTAAAGAACTCAATGACTCATTTCAGTTTCATTTTTCTCAATATTTGTTGTTTTCAATATTTTTCAATATCAGTTTCGAATATTTGTTGGATTGAATGGAATATTACAATTGAGAAGATCGTCACTGAAACAAAAGCTGCTAGCGAACATGTTAAGAAAATTGTTTTGACTGTATAGGATTTTAATGAGTGTCGATGTGCTATTCAACATGGTAAACGTTCCGAATTTTTAATTATCAATTTTATACAGTCTCGTATCCTTTAAATATACGTATAGTTACAATCTAATCACTGGACAATGTATTTTAATGTGTTTATGCAGTTGTGCGTATCTTCAAGAAGATAAACGTTTAAATTTTACATAATTAGTATGAAAATGTCAATTTGCATACAAATCTGTGATTCACTAATATTTATATGATATTTCTTATTATTCTCAACAAACCAGAGAGGAGTAATTTACAAGTGAAAATGAAGAAAAAATCTTAATGAAAGTTTATTATACAGTGATAAATTGAATGTGATGAAGATATAACTGAACGCAACATAGAATGTGACTATAAACATATGTGTACATACATAGCAATGGATTTTATATGGCCGAGTACGAAAGGTCGAACTGCCTTATCTGTGTTTAATTAGTGTATAGAATTGAACGGTGTAATCTGAGATCAAGGATACGATAGCACTGCAACTTTGTAATAATAGATGGGTTTCAGTTATGAATAACTGACATCGCTTCTTCCAAAGATATTCGATAATTAACGTTCGTTTATTATATATTTACTCTTCATTTTTATTCGTTTTGACAAATACTATCAAATCGAAACATTTTTGTTCATTTTATTAATATTATTTCTTCATTACTGTTATTTATTGAACGTTTATCATCGTCGATAAAAATTACTTTTGACGCAAAGAGACAATATTAATTTTCCTAAGAACATACACCAGCATCCAAGATGCTATCAGTTTTAGGTCATGACAAGACAAACTATTACGTCAGCAACTCCTAACTTTCAGCAAGTTATTAGTTATTAATTATTAATGACGTAAGACAACATTATGGATCAACTTCAGAACAAAAGACGCCTTCTGTTATTAATCGCTAAAATTCTTAAACTAAAAATATTGCCACGCATCTCTCAGTTCCTCCTCTACATATAAAGAATATCAATTCCATTGTTCGCAATAATTAACTGAAGTATCAATTATTTTCAGTCAGTTTGAAAATGGATAAGAAAAACTACTTACATGTTTTGTAGTTTAATAAATAATTTCAAAAATAGTAAATTTCATTAAAAAAAATTAAATGAAAAACTTATATTGCATTCAATAATTCCATTTTGCACTGTAATTAAGAAACAAATGAAACATTCCTCAAGTAAAAAATGCTTTATTAAAAATCCCACCATATTATAATAAAACCCTACTTAATTCTAATTAAGAGTTACAATTACGAATTATTCCTCTCCTAGAGAAGGATGCAACAATAAAAATCAAAATAAGAAAAGATGCTCCAAATGTCTCATCAAATTATACACATACCTCACACTAAAAACGGAATCTAAATTCCACACACATACATTGTTGAGGTCTGCTTACCAGATAATCATAATGTACCTCTCGTATACTTGCCAATTACAAGTGACAAAAATCCAGCCGAAAACACGACAAAGCGAAACTTACCTAGCCACTGAAATCGCTTCGATCGCGCTAGCAACAAATCGAAACCAGGCTCGCATGTGATAATTCTCGTAAACCGCAATTCCCGAAATTCCGAGGGCATAAAAGAACGCGAAAAGGGGGCCGGCCACTCCGTTCATTCACTGCACGATCACCGCGTGGACGAAATTAACATACGTACATCGAAAGAGACAGGAAAAAGGAAGTCGAAAGATAGATCCAGCCGGTTGTATATTTGAACGTTGGCGAAACGTTCGATGCCTGGGAGCCGCGCGGTCGGTCCTGTTTTATCCAAGAATTCCTCGTTCCTCCGTTGGAACCCGGGCAGAAAATCGTTCGGAGCGATCGATACGTTTTTTTACCGAGGGCGATGCACGAGCCCTAGGTTGCACTGTGTCAATTATATTTAGCACTGCGCCGTGCGATCGCGTCACTGACTCACTGTCACCGAACAGGCCATTTCACGAACGAAGAAAGAACAGAGGCAGAACGAACGAACGAACGAACGCGGATCCGAAACAGTGGCGCGTGTACATCGAGTTCTCGGTAGACCCTGCAATGATGCCCCGTTTGTCAGTGACTCACTAAATGCACGATATATGCACATGTAAGGTCGTACACGCGTGTAGGATGATACCGATACTCGCCGTGGACGAGATTCGAGCAAGTATTTTCCTCGTATGTTAAACCACGCCATTCATTAGTGAGATTTACCTCCCCCTCTTCCCCCCCTTCGGCCTGCCGTGCCGAAAATTCAGAGGCTAGATAAAGAATTTTGGGTTAAGAATAAAAGATATGGAATCAGTTGCTGTAAACATGAGAATATAGACATATCGTCGATGAAAAAATAATTGCTTCGGTTTCGAACGTTTGAACGCGTAACTGAGCAATCGTCGAATCAGCTTGTTTGGACACTTGTGTAGAGATTGGAGTGTATTTATCAAATTCTATCGGAACCGTTCGAAACAAGAATGATAATTTATTCTGTGACCTGAGTCTTCTTTTAATCCTTCGGTATTTAACAACGTTCACGTTGGGACATATCTCTATATTTTTAATCGTAAATCGTAATAATAAGAATGTTTGGAGAAATAATGTTGAAGTGCATTGTTTTGTTACGTCTCTAGGTTTCTGGCTTTAGTTGTCAATTGTGGGTAAATCTAAATAAATGATTAGATAAATAATTTGCTTATTATCGTTGATTTATTTTGATGTTATACGTTCGCTGTGTACCACCGGTGGTACATGTAGGCGGAAACGGTTCACGCTAAAACTATCGAGCGTTTGACACTGAAACTACCGAGTAATTGGAATGATTTATTTATAGTTTTTATAAAAATTAGAACAATATATTTCTCAAGATTTGATCAGTCTCTTATTATTGTATCTGTATAAATACACAAATTTATTTTACAATTTTTTGCAAAAGTCTTGTCATACTTGTGAATTTAAATACTTGTGAACTGAAAATTCTAAAATGGGTCAATTTGACCCGCCTGGTAGTTTTAGTGTTAATACCATTGATATATAATTCTTATAAAGATTGTAACAATTTCTTTCGGTTCTTCTAAATTTTTGTTGTAGCATTCGAGTAAAACTATCTTTAAAATCATTTCGGATATTTAATACTGTTGAAATATCAATAATTGTGAAATAAGAAATCTAATACTGGTCATTTTGATGGGCAATGCTAGTGTTAACCGCTTGCCTGTGTATAATGTTGGTTTTTGTTTTTTCGTATTATAATTGATTTGAACTTTTTCTGTGAATATATTTTTTGTAATATATTCAAATATTGGAATGCACGATTAAAAAATTGCCATGCTTTTTGATTTTCGAGAAATTAATTCCTAAAGCAAGCGGTTAATAACTAGATTGCAATGGAATTCTTATAATGTTTAGGTTGCTTCAAGTAAACGGTAACTATTTGCAAATTTAATGAGTTTGATATTAGCTATCAGAGATATATTTTTAAAGACTGAATATTGTATAAACATATATAGTTTAATGGTAACGATTGTGTAATGAACTATTTTTTAAATATTATCTTTCGTTAAAATTTATCGAAATGAGGCAAATTATACTTCGCGTATGCAATTACAGAATTTGTGCGTCCGGTCAATGTAGCCGGTTTGATATATACACTTTCTTTTATTATTATCGGGAACTGTGTGCATCTATCATTGTATGCCTGCTAAAATTAGCTGGGAAGCGCATTGTTTTTAAGCATGTAAACAAAGAATGCCTATTTCTTCAGGTTTATGACAAATGCAACGAAAGTATTACATATCGATTCGAAAAAAGCAAGTAATACTTGAAGTATTTCGTTAACACTGTTATTGTAACATAAGGACATTAAATTGAAACGATTAAACAAGCTGTGTTTTATATTTGAATGAAATTTCATATTACATTAGTTGGATTCAAATTGACCAAACTTCGTACAAGATTTAAAAACTACACAATGTAATTTTCAATCACTTCTTAGTTTACTAGAACTCATTCAGGTAAAACTGTGTCAAAGTATTACCGCAAATGTTGTAATGTCTTAACAAGGAACATTGAACGAATACTTAATAACATTAAACGAATAAACCTAAAAATAAAACGAAATAATCATTAATATTCCTCGAAATTTTTATTTATACATTTTTCGTATATTGACAGTTACTATAGAAATATTTGCTTATTACAGTAAGAAATCCATTTAAATACCTAAAATCCAAGTACTGAAAAGTCTGAAACCAAGAAAAGTCGGAGAAATGTTTAAAGACATTTTTAGAATAACAGTGAACCGGTTTATCTAGCATTTACCAACGTTCAAATTGCAACTTGATGTGACGTGTGTGCCTGCATGTCACGAACGCGCATCTAACAGAACGAGACACCGTATGACAGCGACATGTTCGATATTTGAGCGCGTCACAACACGTATATGGCAGAAGATATGTCATACAGGTGTCATCTGCAGCGACCGAGCAACGGGTGATGTCATACTGACGATATTATTGCAATCGGCACGGCTATAAAATATTTTATCAATTAATTCATCGCTAACTCGCTCAATCGCGCTAATTTATGCACGCATTGCGTAAGCACGCGTACAATTGGGCCGTCTTTAAAATGTATTTTACTTCAAGGATGAAGCACTTCTACCAAGTCGCGTCGCCTACAAATGCCATCATCGATTTTAATAAATAACTAGGCGCTGGAAATCGTTGGCTAGCATCTTCTTTCGTTCTTGATTTAGAAAGAATAACGTTGCGTTTCCATGATTTTCTTTTCTGATTTGTTTATTTTATTAACCGTTTATTCATTAACAACATAAACTTTAATTATTTTTTAAATAATAGGATAATCCTTAATCAAAAAATGAAACTACTTAAATTCAATTATTTATTATTAATGTGTTAACAAATTTTTAATAATAACTTGTAAATCGAAAGAAACATTTTATATTCGAAATTGATATTTGTGGGTAATATTTAGGAAATTGATTTATGTTAGAATATTAACATTTCCCTCGAGAAACAAAATTTATTAAATACTACCTTGTACTACTTTTCAAGATAATGTCAATTAAAGTAAAATGAAGAACACAAAATTGGAGTATTCATATAACAATCGATAGTATAGTAGTCATAAGACAATAATATATCATCGTTTTCTTGTTGAACAGTTTTAACTAGGAGCTAATTTATAAGTAAGATTGATTCATCACCTTTCGTTTCCAAAATCTTCTTTTCAAAAGGTTAATTATTTCTTGTCATCAAAGTATATATTTTAAAGTACCACCTTTCCATATCACAGTTTAAAATTTACTTTAAACTAACGTCATACTAACAGATGCATTCACAGCTTTTTAAATCATTCAATGTATGAAAATGATAAAATATTTTAATACCACGTGTCTATGTAATCGCTCAAAATAAACCATACGAAACTTTTTAGTATTCTATTAACACTAAACTACCGAGCAGTTAAATTGACTTTTTGAAATTCCTCTATAGAAGCTGCAAGAGTGTATGTATCGAGACTTCAATTAATTTATAATTCAGTTTGCACATTGCTAAATCAATTTCTTTAATAATTTCTCAGAACGGGTCATTTTGAACCCGTTAAAGTAAATCTTACCAGTCATTAAGGGATAAATATTTTTTAACGACAATTGAAGTCGTGAATTCCAAACCAGTACAAGTCCACGTTTTAACGTTATTCATATGAATTATTAATGTAACCGTTTTCAGCTTACTCAGACCTATTTAATAATCAGGGGTTGAAAACAGTTGTGATATTGGTTTCCGTTCTTGAAACACTTATGAAGAACCGATATACCGAATAACAATTATGAGTTTATTTCGATTTTCCATAACTGTTTCAGTCAGAACGTATATATAAAAGTTTCAAACAATTATTTTCGAAACATTTTCAATCCCTAGTAATAACATTAACCCCTTGCCGTAGAATTCATTTCTTAACTATGATCGACACAATGCTTATTCCATGTCTACGTTTACTACACTTAATAATGGAAAAGTAATATAAATTTAAACTTTAAAAAAAATAAGTAACACTTAGATTTGTCACAAACACAATTTAAAATTGTCGTCTCACACGATATTATAAGTCAAAGTGTTAACACTAGATTTACGGAACTTGCCAATTTGACGGATATTAAATTCTTTATACATTCTTTAGTAACAGTTTAATTCGATTTTGGTTTGTGCAATTATGCAAATACGCATTGTAATAGTCTGGTTATAAAGCTGTAATTTTCGCTACCTGCATAAATGAATACGCAATTTTCTAGAAACAATGGAATAAAGTACAGAATAAAGTCCATAAATCTAGTGTTAAAAATATGCACGTAACGAAGATGTATGTGTAGCCAATGCTTGCTGCAAGAATCAACAAAATTGGCAATGAAAGAATGAACGAAGATGAACAGAAAGATTGGTTTTCTCGAAATATTTATTGGTCGAGTGTTTCGGAATTTATGGTTTCAATCATGAAAAGTTCTTATTTCTGAAAGTGTCTTTGTCGTCACTGCCTTTGCTCTCTACGTTAATTATAAAGATTTCCTTTCACCGGTACTCGCGTTTCCAACTATGGTTGCGCCTGTTGGACCCCATGGAGAGACTTTTCTTGAGGCCATAGGCGGAAAGAGACTTGACAGCTGTCCCCTGAAAGGACCTCCTCAAGGCACCAGCACGGTTGGGGCGCAGCAACAGCATGCATATGTTTTTATCATGCCCACGTGCACGTGTTTCAACTTGTCAGGAGCACATTCGATACTTATCGAGCTTCCGTTTTCCAACTAAATGTAAAAGTGACTTGAAATTTCGAAACGCCCAAGTACTATTCGTTGAAATAAACAGGCAAGCTGTCTAGTGCCATGTATACCGTGCAAAGAATTAAGATAAATATCAATTTTTCGTCGGACTAATTTAATTTACAGATTAAGTCGTATGTTGATTATATAATATTTACACTTAAGCAACAACATTTTTGATATTAATAAAAATAACATTAAACTATACTTTTTTTTGTAGGATTTTCTACAATGATTTAATCTGATAAGAAGTTTTTCATTGATCGCTACCATTCGTGTACCTTCTATTTATAATGTTTTAAATGTAGTATTCAAAATTGAACTCGCTTTGACATCTTATAAAATGATTAATGATAAAATAATAAAATCTTAAATCTATGACGTCTCATGAAATGTAAAGTATAAAAGAAGTAAAATGCATCGATTCAAAGAGTTCCATCGAATATAATGTGTTTTGTAAACAATACAATATTTTTTATCGAAACAACAAATACGATTAAATATATCTTCCAGCTTGAACAAAATATGTTTCGAATATAGAAATAAAAAGAAGCCAATTTTACAAATCAATAGACGCATTATCTAAAACAAAAATCACTTTCACTGGCCATGCTTTTAAATTACAAAAATATTTCCATGGTATGTAACCGTTAATATAACATGAAGTTACATTACACTAGAAAGTATTCGAATCTTCATTTTACCAAAATGTAACATTTTCCACAACCCCGTGAACGTAATTGTTAACTCTCGGCCTTATAACAACGTGTCCGACACGTGGCGAAGATTTTAAACAAACTTTAACAAACATAAATATTATTCATCTCTTTTCAATTCAAATGAAACATTACTCTTCTGTTATCAGTAATTATACTTTGGAGTAAACATAGACATATAATATGCCTAGAATTTTTCTCCCTTTTGAATAAATTATTAATTGCGAAATGGTTGTATCGATCATAGTTGAGAAGTATATCGCAGAGTAAAGGGTTAATAGTAGCTGAATCGTTTGATAATAAGAAAAACAAATTCATCATCGCGGTTCGTTTAAATAGAAAAATATTGTTAGCGCGATTAACGCGAACAGTCCATTACTGGCGCCAGTTCGTATAATTGTCGTTTTATCGCTAAATCGATTTGTTCGCGCCCAACAGCCCTTTCCACCATTTTATTCGATTTCTCGGCGTCATTACGCATTTTACGTCTCTCCGTTTGCACCAGAAAGACCACCACCCGGAGACTATAAAAATTTGATGGTGTTACGGTGCCGTATTCTTCCTTTCTTTCTGCCTTCCTTTCTTCTTTCTTTTTTTTTTATTTATGCAAGCCTTTAAGGCCCCGTAGCACGGCCGAGTGCAACTGCAATCACGAGCTCGCGAATCGACCGATTTTATCGTTATAAATATTCAAAAGGGATCGAGTGCGAATGCTATTGCATCAATAGCCGTAAATTGATTAACTGACCTGGAAGACTTAACTTTTTCCGCAGCCCTTACGGTTCTATTTCAGTTGTTTGCTTTTTTTATGTTGAAGTTGTATACGCGAAAATTTGCTAAGGTTTATTGGTTTCGTTGCTTAGTGTTGTTTGTCGGTGTCTTTTTTATTTTGTACATGTATATGCAAGTTTATTGTCATTACTATTCTCTTGATACGACAGTTTATAAATGTAAATACTGTTCCTTTTGTTTTTCCTTCATGTTATTTAACAATTATGTGTGATGTATTAACGTACGTATATTAGTGCCATTATTTAGGTATTATTTATCAGATTTTCTTTTTAATTAAATATAGTTGATTTATTAATGTAAATTGAAATAGCTGGAATATTTGTTTTGATTTTATGAAAATTCTATTTTAATTAGAATTTCTAGTATTTAAGGTCTGGTCTTTTATATTTATGGTATATCACTAAACAATTTAGACCAAACAATTTAATCATTTACATTAAAATTCGTAATTTACAATTTATAATTAAATGATTATACACGCGGAATGTTTAAATGATATGAAGTAAGTAAAGATATTGCCATTTTCTTTATACATAGAATATATTCTTTATATGTATATATAGTAATATATTCTTTGTAGTAATATATTCTTTATATAATATATTATTTTCTCTGCATAGCCATAGTTATTGCAGATATTTATCTAATCTAATCTATTAGACCATAAGTATTTATATAAATGTTCAATTTCAGACAGTCAAAATTTGATTATTTCATATTAAAAGCAATATTAAGCAACTAACAAAACATTCTACTTAATTAATGGATTAATGTACTTACAATAATATCTATAAAATATAAAACCATGATCTAAAAATGCTATATCTTTCATTTTACATTAAGTAAGTACTATAAATATCAACAAACATTCGTGAACTATCAAGTCAAGAATTAAACAAAATCTATAAAACATTCTATCGTATTACTCTAATCATTTCAAGTTACATAGGTTGCTGCGAAAGTTTCAGAAATTCGAAATTCAGTTGTTTATGTTATTTTCGTAAAGCTTCACAGTTAAACCCACAGAAAAAACTTCCCAGTTAACTGCATTTGACGAGTATGTCGTAATTATACTGTACGTCACTCACGTTGGTCAAACCAGTCTGTGGTTCAAAAGTGAAGAGGGACAAGGGGAGACGTTCAACTCGCAGCTCGGCCAATAACAAACACGTGCCGAAACTAATTCCGCCATTACTACGGGCCGAACGCCGCGAGTTGGACATCTCCCCTTGTCCTTTTTCACTTTTAAGTCACAGGCCGCCTTGACTAACATGAATAACGTAAAAGAGTAACATTTCCCCTTGTCCCCCATCCCGCATATCCGACGGAGCGCGTTCCAGTTAGGAACAAGCGAATTGTATATAATTCCTTGAACGATGAATTCTTTATTTTTTCAGATAAATATGTAATTTTTCTTTGTATTTTCATTAAAATATTCTCTAGGTGCATTCATCCTGCGTTTGACGAGTACACACTTCATTGTTTAATTTCATTACGCGTAAAATGAGCGATTTTTTAAAACTAAATTTCATAGTTAATAGGTTAATGTCAGAAAGTTCTGACACATCACGATGGAAAACGTATCAATGCTAAAGGAGAATATTTCACGAAACAATAAGACCATTAGTTTAAACGTATTTTTCCGAAACTTCTGCAGCAACCCACGTATCATATGATACAACGTGGATACACCGCAAATACACTACGGTGATCAGCTACTATTAAATAATCTAAGTACGCACATCGTCATTGCTAATCAGAGTCTACAGTTGTTTGTTGATCAATAGACCCCACTGTTAATGGTGGCGCAATTATAAACCAAAAGGATTTCGGTAAACTACCCGCTGCGTATCGGTCAACAGGAAAACACCTAGACGACGAATATCTGTTTAATTTCGTGTGATTTATCATCGAGTAACTGCGCCGATCGACGCTAATGCGAAGCAATAATACGGCATCGAATTACAAACGCTTGTCAGGTAATTGATTGTCCGTCCTTTGATAACAAATCCATATTGAATTCGCGACCGAAAATCAGGATTTCCGGTACCAATGCGTATTTTAGAATCACATAAAACAAGCATAGCACTATAGCAACCGGCATGTAGATATATATATATCTTCCTCGACGATACATTTGAAACGTTATTTTATTAACCTGTTCACTGTGGAATTTAATTTGAAAAATCTTTCATTTTAAAATCAAATTATAACTCAATCTCATTATGTTATTTTCATTTCTTTTGGTTTAGACCACTGTAATTTTAATACCTCGTCAGTTGTTAAGTATTCGAAATCTGAAAACCGATTAATAGGCTTACAGTAGATAAAGTGTTAAATAAACATAATATATATTATTTATTTCTCACGTATAATTAATAAATAGGTCAATTTTAATTGAAAGAATGAGAAAAAAGTATTTCCACACTATGCGGAGGACTTATAGTTGGCCTGTAATGAGTTCTACATTGAATGAGTCGTTTTTTCTTCTGATTGCAGTGCAATGCGGGTACTCCTCTCGAAACTTCCGAGACCATGGATAGTCGACGAGAAAAAGGACGACGGCTACACGGCCCTTCATCTGGCTGCCCTCAACAATCATGTCGAAGTCGCTGAACAGCTGGCACGTTCTGGAAAAGCTGACCTGGATTTGCAAAATGTCAATTTGCAGACCGCGCTGCATCTCGCCGTGGAACGACAGCACACGCAGATCGTTCGTGTACGTTTATTTCACCGGGGAAAGGAATTCACCTCTGATCCGATGCTCGGACAAACAATCCACTGAACATTCCCATCCGATGCTCCATTTTCTTTTGAAAAACGGTTTCAAACATCGAGCTCACTCTCGCAGAGAATCGTGATATCGTTTTGATGGAAAACTACCACAGTAGAGTCTTCATTGTCGGAGCTCTAGGACATGGAAATACACACTGTCGCTCAGAAATTTTGGGAGCAGACATATTTTTCGATTTAGTAAAGAATGATTTAGTAAATTATATAATAAAATAGAATTCAAATTTAATAAATCGGTTCGTAGGGACAGTTAATTCTTTTTTACCAAGTACCTCCTGTTATTAGGTCTAAATTGATAAGTAACCTACTGTTCATCTAATGAAACGATTTTCGGAATTTATGGTACTTTGACATATTCAGTAATTATTATACGCTCTTCAATTCTTAAACGATTTGTTTATACAATGAATACTCTATAAGAATTTGAAAAAACTGCCTTATAAACTATAAATTATTTCAAATATTTCCAATAAATAAAAGTGAAATGATCGATATGTTCAGAACTAGATATAAGTTTTCAATGAGCTTGTTTGTAAGGTCTAAAGTAATGGTTTTCATTAAACATATTATTCCTTTATTGCAAGAAATCAACTTTGCACCGATTTTCGATAATTAAACAATAATCATAAATCTCACTGCAGCTGCTGGTACGCGAAGGCGCCAACCTGAACGTAGCAGACAAAGATGGCGACACGCCTCTTCACGAAGCTTTGAGATATCACACGTTATCGCAGCTGCGACAGCTGCAGGACGTGCAGGACGTAGGACGTCTCCTGATGGGTCTAGGAGCGCAGGGCCAGGACAAGAAAAGCAGCTCGTTCATTGCTTGTTTCCTAGCTGCCCATGGAGCCGACCTGGAACTGAAGAACAAGAAGGGACAGACTCCTCTTGACCTCTGTCCAGATCCGAACCTCTGCAAAACACTAACTACTTGCCACAAGGACAGAGAATCGTTAGTAACCCTAATCTCTTTCGTCCCGGAAATACGACACACGTTACGGTCCATTAAGACGTTTTAGACGAATCCTTAACACATTGTGCGCCGGCTAAATATCAACTACTGAGAGCCTGAGGATCAGTGGCTATATTGATATATTTTAGGACATCTACCGAACCGTAATTTTTAACTTCTCAAATAGAATAATTAATATGATTTTTTAAATTGTATTTTGGATTTGTGTTATTGTGGGTTTTTAATTATATTTTGAATTTGTATTATTGTGGTTTTTTAATTATATTTTGGATTTGTATTATACGTATCTAAAATGTCGCTGTAATGAAGGACCAGCGGTTAAACGATGGATTAAAAAATCCCGCAATTACGCGGGTCTGGTGTACAATGAGTTATGTAACATTATTTTATTGTGCCTAGAAAGGTTAATTCATCCGTTTAGATCTGAGAAATTAGATGTTCAAAAATGTATTAGGAAACATATTTACATAATTGCATCAAGCAAAATCGACTCAAAAATTTACCGTTTTATGTTTATAAAATTCAGTATGAATCAAATTATACCCAATATTAATCGAGAACGTTTTTGAAGAATTTTGACGGTTTTTAATATTTCTTGTTGACACTAGAACTACTCAGCGTTTAAAATCATTTAGGGTATTTACCATTTTTAATGTAGCAATAATTTTCAAATAAGAAGACTGAAACTTGTCACTTTGACGGATGTTTGTAGTTCTAGTATTAACCACTGAACTGTAAAATTTAGTTTTAATAGTCTCTCGCCGCGTGTGACTGAGTATACACATCGAACGCCGAACAAATGCAAATAGCATATATTAAAGTAAAATAGCTAAAGCAAATTCAAAAGAACTACATGTCCATGCAAGAAGTTAAATAATTAATTGGTTAATAAATATTTATTCATTACATTTTCGAATCCCCAAACTTAAAGTGGTAAAGAAGATATCCGAAAAATAGAATAAATGAATTAAGTTGTTTCTAGAGTTGTAGGAAGTGTGTGGAACTTCACAATTTTGAATAAGAGTGAGAAACATTATTTAGTTTTCATTAGTATTCAAAATGTTAGTTTTTCTGAAAGTGATAGTGCAGAGATTTTTTAGAGTAGAAGACTAAACATAAAATAGCTTTTCTGTCTTTTGGTCCAGAACTTTCTATCATTAATTACCGTTACTTAACACGAATTGTGCTCAAACGAAATAAGATTATGTGTTTAAGTGTACATTGCTCGTGCGTGTAAATACTACAGATGTGTACCTGGTTCTAATTAGGTAATCTCCACGTTTTCGAAACACGGATTTACCTGTATAACACGAATCTTGTTATCTAACAAACTATCATGTGTTCTGCTATAAAGTACACTATATTGTAGTTAACTATAATATGAGTAAGTAACTAGCGTATTCAACTTTTGGGCGTTTCGTTAACATAGATATTTATTTCTTATTATTCGTACATATACAACCGGGTTTCTAAATTTCTCCTAAATAATATATTCATAGAAACGCAACTCAGATTATTGTTGGATACTAGAAAATTAGGAAATACATTTTTTATCGAATATTGATTCCAAGAAACAATTAAAAAGTTTCATTCATTCAAGAAACTATTAGATCAAAGTATTTTCAGCTGTTTTAATTGTTTTAAGTATAACTAACTTCATTTAAAATGCAAACATTGTTTTCTGAGGCTCAGCAGTTTTAATTTGAAAAGATTTTTTCTGCAGCAACGCGTATTTAATATGTGTAGCGTGTCAAATATTTGCCATGTTTCGTACATATTCGGAAATATTAATTTTATCCTAATTATATCTTCAAACAGTTTGAAATTTTCCATTTTAAACAACTTAAAAACTCTTATACGAGTAAAATCATTTTCGTTAAAAATATCAGCTTTTTTATTTAGATTAATTTGTACGTTCTAACAACAATAGATCATGAACTTTATAGTTCTACTATAAATATGCGTTTTTGATTAATAGTCTGCTGCCCTTTACTTTATTAATATTAAAGTTATTTTAATATCAAGGAACAGAAAATTGTTCAATGCTGTTGTACATTATATGTGACATATATTTTTTAAATATAACCTACAGTATATAAATATTCTAACTTTAATTGCATTTAGTTGTTAATTATGTTCAAAATTGACATCCAATTAAGACAAACAATTTATTTATAACTTCATTGCAACCCACACAAATTGTCTGTATCATATTTATTTACGTATGTTTATTACAGAAGGTACAATTAAAAACAGTGCTTTACTTTTCGGTCATAGTTATCGCAAATGCTGAATAAGGGTTAACTAACAAATGGGACAGAAATTTATTTTTACATATCTGACATTTACGCGTAATTATACTTTCAGACACAGTATTGAAACGACAGTTCCATCAGCGACGATCGACGAGTGTTTGGTCTGTTCGGATGGAAAACGTGAAATGCTTTTCAACCCCTGCGGACATGTTTCCTGTTGCAACACTTGTGCGCCAAGGGTGAAGAAATGTCTGATTTGCAGAGAAAACGTTCTGACGAGAATGAAGGTATGCATATATACATACATAAAACATTTTTGTATTGACATCTTCTTTCAATAATATTTCAATATTTCTGTGCGATAAACTTAACTTATTTCTTATATAAACTATATACACTTAATTATTTAAATAAAGATTTAATACTGCAAAAATAATAATTTAAAAAAAGATGTAGTACTGCAAAAATAATAACAGGTTATAGAATAACAAATTTTTATGAAATTGCTAAAATTATAATTACTTTCTATAGATAATTAGTAAGTTTGCACAACAAAGAATATTTAAGGGACACATGAAGCATCAAAAAATAGTAATTAAAATAAGTGGAAGTTCCTGTATCTTAATTCCCTACTATCCAAATTTTGTATTATGCCAACAAAGTGTCTTTCAATTTAAGGTTTTCCGTGACTATTTAAAAAACTGAAGTGATCTTAAATATCTAAATATCACAAATCGCTTTTCTTATTTCGCAATTATTGATATCTTAAGGGCGTTCAATATTCGAAATCACTTGAAAAATAAGCTGTTTCACTTAAATACTATAATAGATGCATAAAGAAACCAAAACAAAAACTATTCTTACAATTTTTATAAGGATTACATATTAACCAGTTAACTGCATTTGATGAGTACATATACACGTCACCTTAAAGCTTGAAATGATACTAATTCTTTCAACGATGAATTTTTTATTTTATCAGATAACCATGTAATTATTCTTTGTTTTTTCATTAAAATATATTCTAGGTACATTCATCCTGCGTTCGACGAGTACACGCTTTATTTTTTGATTTTATTGCGCACAAAACGAGAGATTTCTCAAACTAAATTCCACAGTTAACAGGTTAACACGTTGAACGCCGCACGATTTCATAGAGCAACATACACAAAATGGGAAAAATATAATATTAAATCATTTTATTAAATTGCATTATTATTATTGCATATTCTCCTAGCTGAATGTCACCGCATTAGGTAGTATTATTTATAATATAGAAATCTTTTCAAGTAATCTACGTTTAATTGAATGAACTATATTAATTCGATTTGGTTGGGGATCACCGGTGACCCCCACAGCGTTCAACGTGTTAATCGTATTAATCGATTGGTAGTTTTAGTGTTAAACATAATAGATCATAACAACGCTATTTTCAAAGCAATCTAATACTCCAACCTAACGAAAATAAAATTGTTTGTTTATAGATCGAAGAATGCGTCGTATGCTCGGATCGCAAAGCTGGAGCACTGTTTCGTCCGTGCGGGCACATGTGTGCTTGCGAAGGCTGCGCTGCCCTCATGAAAAAATGTGTCCAATGCAGAGCTCAAATTCAACACATGGTACCGCTGTCCGTTTGCTGCGGTGGAGGAGGAGATGTCACCTATGTTAAGGGTATCAATACCTCAGGTACAGTGACTTTTGCATCATTAACTCTTTGCGATCGATGCCACCACTGTGGCGGCATTTGTAATATGTCCTCGAAGTCGGTGTCGCTAGCCTGGCGGCGTGGCTTTTTTTCTAAGTAGTGTTAGTTTACGATCATGAGGTATTGTAAGTATTTATTATTTATTATTATTTATTTATTATTCTTGTAGAAAGATAATTTTCATAACATAAATTTACTTCGAGCTGGCACTGCCACCAGAAAAATGTGCCGATCACGAAGGGTTAACCCTTGAACGAGGAAACAGGGATTCAAAAACTTTATGAAACCCAAATCAGATTTTTTTCGTTTTTCTTAACACCTTGCTGGCCGGTGAATTAGTTTACAGAAAACATCTGTCAATTTTAACGCTAGATTTACGGAACATGCCAATTTGACTCATATCGAATTTTATAAACATTATTCGGTAAATTTTTGGTCGATTTGATCGCAAATACATATCCTAATTGTCTATTTTTAAACCTCCACTTTCCAAAATCTGAGTGAAATATCAATTTTTCTAAGAACGATAGGACAATCTGTACAGTAAATGTCCGTAGATCTAGTGTTAATATACATACTGTGGAGGTCCCACGTTAGCCAAGCCGACCTTTGGTTCAAAAGTGCAGAGTGGCAAGGTGACTTATTCACTCACAACGCTCGGCTTTCGGACACATACTCATTATTGACGGACGCCGAGTACTTAATTCACGTATAATATGCTAAAATGATTTAAATGATTTAAAGTAATGAATATTAATGAATCTAGAACCTTCTTATAAAGAGCTATATTACTTTCAGGCCTACATTAATGTAAGTGCAAATACAACGAAACTTATGAACAACTCGGACCGGAAAACACGTGTATACTCGTGACTGATCAGCAAGGTGTTAATAATCCTTATTCAGCAAATTTACTCCGTAATAACAAGCAGATACATATTTTAGGTTCAGTTGCAATATATAACGCATTAAATAATATCCTACATACTTTTTTATTTATCCGGAATATTCTGCATATTCTGCTGCGTATTTTCAGCGTATTTTTGCGTCTTGTTTTTAATTCAAGATTTAATATAATTCATATTTGTCCGCATATTTCCCGATATTAAGAAAAATACTTTTATACCATTTTTATTTTGCTGTAATAGTTTTCGTAGTTTATATTCTGTTTATTTCCATTTATTTGCTAATAAATCTGTTTATGTATACATGTACTTTTATGTTATTTACATTATTATTATTATACTTTTCACTGCAGGACCTAATGTTTCGTTATTTCAAGCTTTAAGAAAGATTAAATAAAGTCTAGCATATGTATTGTAGTCTAAGCAACGAAATTTTCGTTTAGAACTCAACGTAAATTATTGTAATATATATATTATTTTGTTGTGTGCAGGTAATGTATCTGAAGTAAAAAGTGATCCGGAAGAAGAACCGACAACAAGTAAACAAGCCATTGGAAGTGGAGAACCTCTTATGAACGACGGAAGCATCGACAAAACACTCAGCGATATAGAGAAACTTGAACAGCAATTACAGGACATTAAGGAACAGGTGAGCATTAGACGTTATCGTATATAATATTACACGTGCTACTTCCTCGTTGATTACGGTACATACATTGTAACAAGGCTCCGAGTGTGTTCATCGAAGCATTATCAAGAGAAATTAGGAGTTTTTCTAAGTTAATTTAAAGAATTTATAAATATTAAACGTGTTAAGAGGATTAACATAATATCTAATGTTTAAAGCAACGAATTTGTAGTACAATAATTACACTCAATAATATAAAAGGACAAGAAATACAACTATTTAAAATGGTTTCATTTATTCTCGCGACAAATTATTACACGAAGAATATATAATACTGAAGCTATAAGTGTTTAAAATCTGAAAGAAATTGATGAGAACTTACCATTTATGCAACAAGTAAAAAGCTTTCATAATTTTATACTTTAAAACTTATATACAGGAAAAATTTCATAAAACTACGAAAGCTGATTTAAATTATGTATAATATTTTATAAATCTATTTACTGCAAAATTAACGTAATGAAATTGTGACATTTATGTTCATTAATTATTATTGTCAAGCAAATTGATCTGATGAATAAACTTTGACTACTAATGCATGTTATTTTCATCGCTCTTTTTTTCCCACAGACCATGTGCCCTGTTTGTCTGGACCGTTTGAAGAACATGATATTTCTATGTGGCCACGGAACCTGTCAAATGTGCGGTGACCGGATGTCGGAATGTCCGATATGCCGGAAAGCAGTGGATAGACGTATTTTACTTTATTAAACATAGAAAAATAATCTTCCTTTTAAGTGGGAGTTTCACGTAACGAAAAAATATTAAAAGAATAATTAAATATTACATCCATTTAACGATACAAACTTTATAATGAATTTTTTATGCGAATATTAATGTTTATACCAAACCTAATACTTCTTTCACGTATATAAATATGTTTCCAGAAAACAATTTAATGAATTTAAATTGTTTTCATTACCTTTGCTACTTTTAAACAGGATTTGTACCATTCTCCTTGGAGCAGATATTTTCGTATGAGACTTTAGAACAATGACAATAACTTCATTTATATACATATACATATATACTGAAAAAAGAGTGATTGTAATATTGAATTATTCTTTTACTGTTCATCGGTAATTCAATGAAAGAATTTCATTTGTATGCAGTGGATGCGACCTTGATCCACAATTTTGTAACGTAATTATAATTAATTAATCAATTAATTATTAAGACAGATTATTAGTTGCAAATTACACGAAGCATGAAATTTGAATAATGATATGCTGAAATATAGAAAATATTGGCTATCATTTAGTAATTATTCTATGCCTTGTCTTCTTTTCTTCTTTTTTAATTAAATTTTATCGATATATAATCAGTAGCATATAAACAACTGTTTTCTAGTAAATAGCATTAAGTGATAAAAACATTTATATTGTTTCCATGCTTTCATACTACTCTTTATACTGATGTGTAGCTTATACGCACAATTATCATTTAAATGCATTTGACAAAAAAGTAATCATCACTGTTATAAATATTAAAAATGAATCAGTGAATCCTTCCACAAAGCTTTTGCTTTCTTTAGTTAAATGTGACAGTTAATGGAACAAGAACATTTTTATTTGATGGCCAAATATAATCTCGTTAAATTAAATATACATTAATTTTAAGAAAGGTCAATATTATTTGGTCTTCTTTATCATTTTTTAAATCAAATCCTGATAATTTAACATAATACTATTTGAACACAATTTAATTTTATTGCTATCATTCGATGTAGTAAATCATCTATAATTTTCTTGTTCTATAGCTTAATAATTAATGCTGCCACTTGTTTTTTCTCCTTTGAAACTATATAATTTCGATTAATCTTCATAATTTTTATATTTATAATAACAATGAATAGTGCCAATTACTTTTATAAGCTGTAAAAGATTGAGTTTATTCTCAAATAACTAATTAATTACAGACGCATTAAAATTGTTAATCTTTATAATCAATGTTACTCAAGTCTAACTTACTTCCATATATACAATTAAAAAATAATAAAAATTAATAGTACTCAAATTTATAATTAGTAATGCATATGTGTAGTATATATGTACCTATGTACAACTATGCAAGTTGAACTCAATGATAAAAATAAAGAAGAGAAAGGAAAGCAAAGTTAAAAACAAAATATATATTCATCAAATACTTACACAGTTATTTTTATGAGTTACGTACGTTTTGTCAAACTTTACATCCTCTTTTTCTTAGTTTCAATCAATTCAGATTTATAATTTTAAATTTATTTCTTGTATTTTATGATACAGAAGAATGTGAAAGACAAAATTTGAATAGTTTGAATAATCTTACTGAATAATTTTATACATATCCTGTATTATACTATATTATTATATAGTAGATACATGTTACTTTACATTATTTATATTACTTACATATGCAATAACACATCACAATGTATATAAGAATAAATTGAAATATATATCTTCTGTAAACCTTTGATAAATCTTTTAATATTGAAAATATTGAAAAAGGCTAGTATCTTCAGTGTTTCACTTGTACCCATAAAAAGTAAACTATTCAAGTTTCATGTTACTCATTTTTCTGTATTTTTAAACTCCAAAGGTATTCATGTTTATATATCTCAATTGTATATATCTGCCTTGAAAAAACATTGTAGTATTGTTTATAACGATATACACGAAAAATAGTATTTACAGCATTGGAAACAAAATTTAGCATTATATACATATATATGTACAATAAACGAAATTCAATAGTATTTCAATATAATTTTATAATCACACATTTAGGGTTTAGCATTTAGATATATTATTATTTGAATATTGGTTTGTATTAGAATTATATACTTTGATATGATTACTGATTAATATTTCTTCAAACTTGAATGACATTTCTGTAGGGTATGACCATGGGTATGCTTTATAGTATAAGAATTTGTTAAATATGAAAATATATCTTTTTCAAGATATTAACAACATTGAAATTAACGTTTTAAATAATTCATTTTGCAATAATGTATTCTGGAAATACTTAATTACATTGTACCTTGTATAATGAAAACATTAATGCATAAATACAAAGAAATTAAAATTAAAACCATGCAACATATACACTCATGATCCTACCCAAATATTAATTTTTTGTTTTTAATTGTTTAGAACTATATGCAATAATTTATATATTGCTCCCTAGTTCTTCCATTTATAAGTACTTTTCAATAGCTTATATTTAGGATAAGGATCTTGTGAATTAAATTTACAGTAACTAAAGTATCAGATATTAGTATCTGATTTAAGACTCTGATTTTTGCACTTTCAAATCATATACGTATTATCCCATTCAATAAAATACAATACAAAATAAAAAATGAAAGTTGTATTCTTACACTTCAAAGAATTTATAAAATTTAAGTTGTTAATTGGAAAGCAAATCAGATTGGATGTATGATATTTTTTCTACAAGTTTGTAATGACTACATACACAAATCTAATTTATAATTAATTAAATATGAAGAATTTTTTATATTAATGAGAATTTTTGCATTAATTGGATGTTTTAAATGAGATAATTCGAAATATACGTATACTTAAGTAACTTGTAGCTTTTAAGTCATTCCTATTATATAGTATTTCTGTAAAATATTTAATTTTGAAATATTAATGCATCACATTTAGAAATTCTAAACATGTGAATTATGCATGTTAACCATTGCAGTGGGATCACACAATTTTTTTACATTATAACATTTTTTAAAAATAGTATTATAAAATATATTTTTAATTTTAATAGCTTCAATTGTCAATTCAGTCAATTGTAATAAGGTACTTTTCTTTAAAATTGTATAATTAAAGATCCCATTGTATCATCAAGTTTTTGTAAAGAAACGATGTAATTGTGCATACTTCACCATAGAAACTAATTTACCATAGCATGTATGTATTATTTTAATACTTCCATTTATTTCACCAAACTGGGCATATAACTATCTCAAATGTATTCTACAAAATCATAACAATAAATAAATTTGTCATTTCACGAAACACAGTTCCTTAAATGCCTCAATAAAATTCAGAATAAAAGTTAACAATTTCCATTAATTTCTTAGAAAATCAGAAAGTATAATAATTCAAGTTTTACTTCAACTTTTATTACATAATAAAATCATAAACTTTATATGAAAAAGACTTTAGAAAAAGAAAAATCCCAATATTAAAAGGTAATAATACCATATTGTATGTTATTAAATAAATTAGTTTATTTTTATTTCATTAATAAAGTACATGTTTAATAAATAAAATTTTAAAGTATAAAATATTTTTAATTCTTTTATATTTTAAAGATAAATATTTTAGGTATCATTATAATAAACAATTTGCATTTATAAAAATGATCTAGTTTCGCTGAGAATTCAGTTATTTCACAAAGAAAGCCATTTTTATCGTAAATTTTCTGATTTCTCCCTTTGTAGCTAAAGAAGTTACAATTTGTTAAAGTATATCATTTTTTTTCTCTATTTCTCTTTTTCTACAAACATTCAAATTAAAAAAAAAAACATTAAGTTCTTAAAATAGAAAAAAACTTCGACTCTGATAAAGAAATTATGTTTAAATTTAATGATATATAATACATACAAAATTCTATCTCCCATGTTCATATAATTTGTTCACGATAATAACGGTACTTTATAAATTAGAGTGAATACAAGTGGAGATTTATCAGCAAATTTACATAATTGAAAATATTCTTACATAAATAGGCATTTTTGTGTATTCAATTTAAGAATATGAAAAAAATTCACCTTCGATAGGCGATCTTAAAATAATTTATTATAGAAGGACATAGGGACATGCGTGTAAGCATAATTAGAACATAATACTATATTAAATATCTAATAATATTAATTTAATAATTCTCTAATTGTTAATCTGCATCAATATTTATATTTAGTCAAACACAATAAATAAGGCTATCGATAAGTTGTGTAAGACATCGTTGTAATCTTTCCTTCTATTTTATACCTATTTTTTCTCAAATTAAGCTGATTTGATTAATTGAATTTTAATCCTTTGCGACCCATTTGAAATTGAATTTGCTTAGAACTGATAATAGTGAACATTTTATTACTCATTCCTGAGAACTAGTTTTTTATCATAACAAACTTAATAGTGAAACTGACATTAAAAAGATGGAAAAATTTATTAAGGATAAAAGTATTATACATTTTAAGCAACTTAATGCTTTAAGTAACAAAAAATAGTTTGTGCTGTATTTTACTGTGCTGTACCTACAAAATATTTTTCACATTATGTAAGTATGGATTATTGATTAAAAATATATTGTTATTTGTGAAAATAATCAAAGATAATAAATACTTTTAACAAAAATATACTAATCTAATCACCAATAAAACCATATATACTGTACGATTATAAATTGGTAAGTATTACGAATTAATATAAGTATTAAATACATTTAGTGAATATAAAACAATGTTTAGTATCATTAAATGAACAACATAAAATACAAGCAAATTTAGTTATCTCTGAAATGTCATAAGAACACTCACGTACATACTTTATAACTGAATAAATGAATCGCAAAGGAATTAAATTTTCTTTAACATTCAGACGATGAATTTAAATTAGGAGGGGAAAGTTTCTTAGTTTTAGTGAGCCGGTCTAATTCCACTGCTGCATCATTAGACACAGTTGTTTTCTCTACTGGTGGAGAATCTAAAATGAAAATAAATACATATATTACTAAAAGTCTTTAAATTATATGTGCTATTAGCATATTATATTAGGTCATGTAATATGAAATTGTCGATTATCAGAGTAACTTTTTGCAAAAAAGTTTGTCCGAATTGTACATAGTAACTATTTCTTGCATTATTTTTGGAAAACAAAGATACCGTAAATATAAGTGTAATTTTCTTATATGAATTTACACTTAGAAATAATACTGCAAACACCGTAAATAAAACATTTGGGGGCAATACTGTGAATGAAAGAATAGTGCAGCGCTGATTTGCAAAATTTCATTTCGGTGATGTTTCTTTGCAAAATAAGCCGCGTGACTCACGGAAACAGTAACTCATAACGGTCTTTCTAAACATTCTGAATTTTTCAAAAAAGGAATATATTCATTAAAAACACGTTGACAGAACTGTATCAAATAAAATAGAGTATATTTTGAATAAATTGATTGAATAACCGTCTTTTAGAACATCAAATAAAGTTACCTTTCTTCCGCGAAATCAAACATTTTATATTACACAACCTAATATACTAAAATAGATTATATTTACCAATTTTTATTGGACTTGTGCCTACACTACCTGGTGATCCAGGTGATCCGATCTTCTTGTGAAGCAGTGAATTGAAAAAGTTTGCTAAGACGCCTTCTCCAGACTGCGTAGTTCCACTAGCTTTGGGGTCCAATTTTTTATTTGGTGAAGCCACCTACACGAGAAATATTTAGTATTTGCCAATTCATATTTTCTGTCACATATCCATGACAGATCATACCACATTGATTAGAACATGCTTTCAAGTGTTAACTGTGAAAAGCATTTAACAACTGTAGGGTGAATTACCAAATAATGAAACAAACACTTTAAATTTACAATGTTATTAATGGAACAAAATAATCATGTATGAAAATGTATTTTCTATATGCTTTGTGTCTAATAAAAATGCATGTAACACTTTTACATGTAATTGTATGTATACATCATAAATTTTAGAAATATAAAATATAATTTATCATAACACAATTATAGTTTTTTTAATATATAATTAGAAACTATCAACTAAACCCTATGGGAATGTAAACAATAAATGATGCGGATACATAGAGATGAATTAATGACATGTATGGAAACAAATAAATACATACAACGATTTTATACATAATATGGGAAAAAGCTGACCACGAAATTGAGTCGCCATGATTATAAATCTGAAATGTAAAAAGCCACATTCGCTTGAAACATAAATACAATCAAAACATGTATGTTCAATGTTCTAAAAATATTGGAGTTGAATATATTTTAATGCAAATAAGCATTATTTGTTACAGGATGAAAGTATGATAACTGAACACATTGTATACATTAGCCACAAAGACATTATTATTCGATACTGAATGGTTATTAATTAACTGCATGTAACATGAGAAGCATGCTCCAATTATAAATGGTATAACCTGAATGACTGGTCCAGTGCTTGCCTGATTTCTGAGTGTCGGAGAACGGGTTGGATCTTTCAAACCTAGTAATTCTGCTTGCTGTTTTGCTAAGAAAGCTTGTTCCTCTTCCGCTTGTACTTCTACTTCCCTAGCCACACACTATTTCACAAAAATATGTTGCAGTAAACTTAATATTTTCTTTCTTAAACACACTTCCTTAGATTAACTCAAGTACTTTATCTATACCCACTCTTCTATTAGTTGTTGGCTGTGCGATAACATCTCTATAATAATCATCTGGTTTCATTGACTGCAAATTTTCATGTAGAATGCTAATCTTTTTCATATTATCCCAGCCAGCTGGACTATAAGTAATTGATTGTTAAAAGTGTGTTAAATATTTATAAAGATTCAAATAAGCGATAATACATACATGAGTACTGCATCTTTCTCAACTACCAAAGCTGGAGTTCTAAATGGTAGTGAATAAATCCTATGGGTAAGATATTTGTACAATAAATCACAGTTTTTATCTTCTTTTGCTGACGTATAAAATAATCCTGCACCATATTGCAAGCAAAATCGCCGTATCCATTGTTGCATGAAATCAAAATGTTCATCTCTATAAACATACAAATATTAATAATAGATGTTAATAATTTAATGAATTTGAAAATATTTTTGTAAGTTACAGCAGTTTAAAAATTTTAAATATTATAATCTTACTTGTAGTCATGTTCTTTTTCTAGTGTAGACATGTAATCAGTTTTTGTAATTACAACAACAACATCAAGGCCTAAATTTGTTGTGAGTACTCCTTCTGGTAATGGTAAATTATCAATTGTTTCATCATCAAGATTGCGACTGGTACGTCGTAGAGGGCTACCAGGATCTAATTCATCTCCAGGTTCTGTATAATCTTGCCATTTTTTGACATCTAAACACGGAAGAAATATTTTATGAAATTTTTAAATATTATTTTATTAATTCAACGTATACTATAGCATTGAAATGCAAAAATTATTTAACACTAACAATATTGGCACTTTATACATAACTGTTATGTATACCATAACTGTAACCTGTCAAATAATTGATTATAAAATAAAGATAAACAAGTTAGACAATAAATTTTCCTTAGTAGAATTAGAAACAAAAGGAAAGAAAAAAATTTTTAAACTGAGTAATTGGATAATATAAGAATTGATATAAAGTTAAATAGATTGAAGAAAATGTAGAATTTTAAAACAAATTTTAAAACCAGTTATTTGATTGGTCATGTTACATTTAATGATAAGAAAATCTGCATGAAAATATAAAATTAAATAATTTACATACTGAGTTGCCTGCATCGTTGTCTAGTATCATTATCCAAAGGTAATCTATCAATATGATCTCCTAACAGTGCAGCCCAAGACTGAAGTTGATCTAGCATGTCCCATGGTGTTGTCATTGCAGCTACTAACATAACAAGTGTATGTGGAAATCTTTCTCCATTTAATGCAAATCTTAAAAGATTAGCATGCCCAGGATCTCCATCCAATATCCATACAGATAACCTTGTTTGATCTACAAAAAAGTTTTTAATTGTTAAGCTTTTAAATTAAAGAAAAATATGACTGGCATTAAGTTATTATTACCATCTCTATAATCATCCCTAACGTCAATATACGCAAACTCTAGACCAGAACCCTTTTTTGGATCCTCTACACCTTGTAATTTAGCAATAAGTGTTGTCTTTCCACTTTCATTATCACCTGTAGAAGAATATATATATATATTCGTATAGTACATATTATAAAGTGTAATTTTTTACATATAAAACAAGAATATGTATAATAATTGAAACATTCATATTTTTTATGCACATATTACATGTGTATAAAATTTTGTGTATTAATTACGAAAATTCAAGTTTACCTAAAACAAGAATGTTCTTATTTGATGGTAATTTATTGTTCCCACTGTTTTGTACTTCAGCTAAGATAGAAGACCTGCAAACATTATACACCGTAATAATATACAGCAATTAAAAATTCTATGCATGATCTTAACACTGACAGATTCTTTCGTTTGTGCTGTATGACACATAAAAAAAAGTATATGCTAAGATACTGTATATGTATATATATGTATATGTGTACACATTTTATATCAAAATGTTTTTGAACGTAAATTTTATAAACATACCACAAATTATCCTTATTCTTTGCATCCTCTTTCTTTTTTGACTGAAACTCATTGCTTTGCAACATTATATCAATTGCTGCTGCTGCCATGATCCATGTGATACATGTGAAGTTCGCTATCGATTGTACACGAACTGCGGGTGCGGCTCGAAGATAACTTCATTCAAAATGAAATCTAAGCATGCATTTAAATGTTTTAATTTTTACATTTGTATAATACACATTGAACATTTATAGTCGTCCAATTTGTTTGCTTTAAGAACATAATTTTAACAATATATAGGTATAATTTTAATAATAAATACCTTTATTTATATTAACCCATTTGCATCGTACGATAAAATGAAGAATGTATCTATATCGTCACATTTCTGTTGCAAAATCTAAATACCTCTAATTTGGTTTTACAATGAAATTTATAAGATATATTTCTAAAATAATTTTAAATTGCAATTTTAATGTTATAATTTAACACTATGTCAATAAGTAATTTGTAAAGTATATAAATAAAGGAAAAAATTCAATGTACAGACATTTTTTCTAATAGTTTGCATTACTTTACCTTGACAAATAATTTAATCTGTTCGCAATTATCACTATTTATTCGTAACGTGAATACGCGCTTATGTGCGCACTGATGATAATGGTTAGGAAAATTGAGTACATATATGGCGTTAATAATGCAAATAGGTTAAAGTAAAAAAGTTACATTACATGAAACATCTATCGTGTTTTAAACCCATGATTTCTATACTCTGTTGATAACATTACGGATGGTACTGCAATGGTAAAAGAGCATTAATATTTCAGAAAATCGGAACTCACAAATACATTTAATATCAAATTTATTATTATATCTTATCTGTGGTATTACTATACTTCAAGTTTGACGTTGATAATGTATGTGTAAACGTCATCAGGTGTACTAAATATATAAATAACTTATAAATACTAAACAGTGACATAATAATTCAATGTAAACTAACATAAACACGTTTAACAATAATTTTAAAAAATGGTAGGCATTTTAAACGAGTCTGACAGCGAAGATGAATTACCTCCTGGTTGGGAGGAGATGACAACTGCTGATGGAAATGTCTATTACGTAAAGTAAATCATATGTACTTAATTATAATTTATTATAAGTACATATTCTTAATAAAACATTTCAAATTACATATAAAATTGGAGTAGTTAATAGTTGTTGAAAAATTTTTATGTTATAGTTTTTAAAATGTTATTTTAAATATTGCAATATTGTTTCAGTCATTACACGAAAGGCACACAATGGACACATCCTAGAACTGGTCGTCAAAAAATCGTTGAAGGAGGTACAATATCACTGAATTGATATATTAAAATAAACAATTAATATTGTATGTCAAACAGTTGGTATATAATTTTTCATATATTTTCATAACAATATCAATGTAAGCATTATATATAGTGATTTTTTAAATATTTAAATATTTTCAAATGAATGAATATTATTTAACTACTAAAAGATTTAAATTAAAATTGTAAAATTCTACTCATATCATTTATCAATAAGAATTACCAACTGGATGGGAGAAACGTGTAGCAGATGATGGTAAAGTTTTATTCATTGATCACGTGAGTCAAATAACAACGTATACTGATCCACGATTAGCATTTGCTATGGAATATAGAGGGGTATCACAACCTGTACGACAGCGTTTTGATGGCAGAAGCAATGCGTTAGCTGTTTTATATGGGCGAGATTTAAGGGATAAGGTCGCCATTGTTACAGGTGCAAATACAGGCATAGGTAAGAATAAAGATTATTTGTAATAATGATTGCTTCAGTATATACACAATATATTAATGCAATATCATTATAGGATTTGAAACTGCTAGATCATTAGCTTTACATGGTTGTAAAGTGATTCTAGCTTGCAGGGATATAAAAAAAGGTGAAGAAGCAATACAGAAAATTCAAAAAGAAAGGGAGAATGTTAATTGTGAAACATTAGAATTAGACCTATCTTCATTACATAGTGTTAAAGAAGCAGCTGAGAAATTTAAACAGAAGTACAGGTAAATTTGCATTAATTAGTTATAAGAATTTATACTATATCTTATATTTCTAGGTCTCTTCACATATTGATATTAAATGCTGGGGTTTTTGCAATTCCCTATGAACTTACCAAAGATGGTTATGAAACAACATTTCAAGTAAATCATCTTTCTCACTTTTATTTTACCCTTCTGTTGGAACATCCGATTCAAAATTGCCCTAATTCTAGGGTAGTGGTGGTATCAAGTGAATCTCACAGGTACATAAAACATTTTTTCAATCAAATGAAATTCTATGCAACAATAAATAAATTAAAAAGGTTTATATATTTTATAGAGTTTTCTATTTTGTAAATTAATATCTAAAGATATGTATTTAAGTTAATAACAGTAATTTATTAAAAATAAATGTAAAAGGTGTTTAATAACAGTGTAAAAATTGCATGTGTTTTAATAGGTTCTCTTCACTTCAGACAGTAGAAGACTTTCATCAACTGACTCTTTCTCCTCCTGCATATAAATATTGGTTTATGGGAGCATACAACAATTCTAAATTATGTAATATTTTGTTTGCACAAGAATTAGCAAAGCGATGGCCTTCTGTTGGTGTATTTAGTTGCCACCCTGGTAATATGGTTTCATCTTCATTGCCTCGCTATTCTTGGATGCTGCGATTTGTATTTATGTTAGTGAGACCATTCACAAAATCGCTGGTAAGGAACCTATTTATTTGAAATATGAATATTCGAAATTTTTGTTGTAATTAATGCAGTACAAACTTTACAGCAACAAGCAGCTAGTACATCAATTTTTTGTGCAACTGCTCCGGAATTAGAAGGAGTAACGGGAGTTTATTTTAATAACTGTTTTCGTTGTGATCCCTCTACTCCTGCACTAGATTCTGCACTTGCGACAAGATTATGGTCTGTTAGTCAAGACATGATTGTAAATATCATGAAAAAGGACAAACTGTGGGAAACATTAGCATTAAAATGAAATGTGCTATTGTATAAAGATTGAATGATTATATTTAAACCAAAAAATACTTTAGACATTAAGAAATTTATATTGATTTTTATTTTATAAAAAATTGTATTTTATATTTAATAAATAGTTTTTGGTTTTTTACGTATGAACATATTTTTCTTACTTTTCATTTACTGAAAACTGTGTGAATAAATGTATTATCCTTAACTTTTATTCACAGTTTTCCCAAGTAGAAAGTCCAAGACATTTTATATTTAAACATAAATCATAACAAATTCTATACTATAGTCTACATTATTTATACCTTGTACAGGAAAATCATTACAATATTTTACATTTGAATGTTGAACATATTCTTTAAACAATGTATTGATAGTTAACAATTATTTAACTGAAGGCTATTAATAATTCGAGTGTGTTATAAGTAATATAAATTGACAATTTTAGTTGTTGATATACATAATTTATTTTAAGTAGTAATTTCACTGTAGTATTGTAGAATCAACCTTTTCGCTCGGATATATTTGCAGTAAAATGTGATCTCTATAAACGGAACTCGTCATTCTACACCGATATATAGGAGAAAGTGATGCAAAACCGGGACCGTAATATATCTTTGTTTATATGAAAAAAATTGGATGGCGAGAAAAGCATTGAACGACGCTAGATCTCTTCGTTGGACTTTAAGGAATAAGAAAATGATGATTTTTTTTGGAAAAAAATTCTTTTGTTCATAAGAAAATAAGATTTATCGGAAGTATGAAAACATTCGGTTTTGCCCTATAGGGATGGGTAAGACCGAATACTTTTTAAAAGGCGTATAAAATGTAATATAATTATACAATTTTTGTTTGCATAAGTTAAAAAATAGTTAAAAAGCTGTTTACATCAATTTCAACAAATGTGAAATTATTTTAATTAATCATTCTAATTACACTGTTCAACACGATTTTTGTTTTGTAATAGCTACTAGGTGATTCTCGTAAAGGATATCTGTTATAGTATTCCAGTAAACCTAATTAATTTTTAAAAACATTTCAGATATCAATAATCGAAAGATAATTAACTTGATTATAATTAAACTTCTATCGCCCATCTCGACTGATTCGATAGTTTTAGTGTTAATCATCATAATAGCATTACTTGGGTATGTGTATTCACATATTAAACACCAAATTATTTAAAACAGAACAATTTTGAAAAGCTTGCTTATAATTATTATGAAAATTTATAAAACAATAACACATTATATATGCATAGAAGAAATGATTGGGGTCCAGGTTTATACAGCGCGTAGCCACGGCCCTAACTAGACGGCGAGCGGTAGCCGCGTAACGCCAAAGCTCTGTACACGCGCTCTTAACGCAAATTTTCTTAATCTGTCTGAAAGGAAAACTGTTTTCGCCCTTTCTGTGGGGGGTTTCCTCTTCAAAAATGTCTATAAAATCCAATGCTGCATAGCAAATTCGTGCTAGCCAACGCACGTTTCATATAAATGTAACAGAAGTGCGTACAAAGTACGTGCATCTACCCTTTTGTAAACTTTGATCATCATTTACAAGCATTTAATGACATCCAATATTCAAAATTTTTATAGCTGCATATTTGGGCATCTCCTCTTTATTTTTTACGGTAAATTTGAACTGCCTATCGTTTTTAGTTTTCACGTAACACTTATTTCTTCCAAAAATTCGACCGTTTTTACAAAAACCCACGTTTTTCGAAAACTGGACATGACCCAGCAATTTGGTTTTCGGATTCGTATTTAGGGTAAGGAACTCTATAAGAATTACCTAGTGGTTATTGCAAAACACAAAAAAAGTTCAAATTGGTTCCACAGTGTCATCATTCTTAATATAAAAATGTATATAAGTGTTTAGGAACTTTACCGTATTTATAAACAATTTTAGTTTATGTTAACTATATATAATATTAATTTTAATTATTAACTACACAAAAATCACCATTTTTGTTGTTATACGTGGCAAAACTAGGAATCCGGTCCTGCCCGATACCCAAGTAGCCGATTTTTACTGAAATTTTGACCCTTAGTTGATTTACTGAGCATTAAATATTTCTACTTCGGTATGTGATAAGAAGATGAATAAAGCGGTAAAATACTTTGTGATGACTATAGAATATAAATAGTATTTTTCTGAATGGATTTTTCAATGCCAATATATAAAAAAACACCCACAAACCAACTACTTCAAAAGTACCGAAACTTTTCAACATGAAATTTTTAACTTCGTCTGTATAAAACACTATAATGATTTCTATCCTGTGACTCATTTGATAATGTCATGAGGACCACCCGAATGTGATGATATTTAATTTTATGACGTTTTGGCTACATTTTGTAGCCCTTATCTTATAAAAAACAGTGGGATCCGGTTTTGTGCAACTTTTCCCTACAAAGCGCGTAGTTAACAAATGTTGCCGAATACGTAAAATATTGCACGCAATGTTATCAAGAACATAACTTTTCAGTTATCGGAATACACTTTTCTTACGCAAACGACAATTCTTTGAGTATGATGTATATATTCTTCAAAACGAAACGGTTAATACATAGTGACTTTGCAATAAAAATGAACACTAAGAGTATATATATGATAAAAAATGTATATTTTAAACTATATCATTGTAAAACATTACAATAATTGAACTAACAAATTATAAGTGTTTAACTGAAAACGATAACTACTTAAATATGTGTTAATTATACAAAAAAATGCAACATATGTCTACTTATATATATTATATCAATTAATATTTAATATTTATATTTAATAAATAAATACTATACAAACATATTTGTTTATGATTTCTGTAAACATAAAGGAAAGAAGTAAAAAGACTTCGAAGAAATTGTCGTATTTCTTTAATTTTTATTGTTTCTATTTTAAATTAAAATAAATTTATTTTAAAATGAATTAAAATTCATAATTCGGAAAAATAAAGAAATAACGGAAAAAGGTAACTTCAAATGAGAAAGCTTCAAACAAATTACTGATTAACGTGAAAGTAGTGAATATCCACTAATTCAAATTCATTTAATAATCTCAATTAAAATAAATATTTAGATTTATATCAAATGTAAGAAGCTTTCTTATTTTTATGAGCATCCAAAATTTAGAATAGTGCAATCATTCATCAAAATTGTAATGAATAATTACGTACATAAATTTTTGGAATCTACCATTGGAACGATATTTGGAAGAGATATAACTTGTAGGGAACCAGTGTATCGTTGTGATGATTATCAACCAGGTGTCTTAATGGAATTCGGTAGAACTGGTGTAAAAGTAAGAATTATAATACGTTTGAATCATGTTCGTCGTTGTATAGTAATTATTACTATGTTTTTACTAAATAAATATTTCAGACGTATTTTAAGCATTATGTACCTACAAAAAGGTATAGGAGAGTTCAAATTCGAAGAATTCTCTGATCTTCTTTTTGTTAATACCTTCGTGACCAGCGTCACATATTTATGACGTTCAATATTTTGCATCTTGTCTAAAGAAAATTAAATTATTTTTACACCTGTTTTTATTCCGTATCTCGTAACGCATGGTGCAATGTCAAGAAAATTGATGAGATCCTTTTCTTGAATTTTATTCGCATTTTATAAAAATGAATTGTTGCATTTAATAAAATATTATAACTATGAAGATTGCTACTGAAACAAACGCTGGTCGCGAATATGTCAACCATGAGAAATGCCATTAATATTTGCAAATAATGGTATACAAGAAGTTGTTTTAATATGTCAGTTTTGTATGACATAATGTAAGTTTTAACACTGGCAATTAAATTTCACGTTTTAGTATAAACTTTTCTGAAATGTTACAGACAAAATTGGTAAGTACATGTTTTATATTATATTCTACATAAGCTATACTTTATTATAATGCTAATAAATACTAATTTTGAATAAAAAAATATTTATTAAATTTGCAATCAAAGTTTTGAAACAATAGTTTCGGTAATTGTAATTTTGAAATGGAATAATACAGAGCTATTTTGATCTAACAGTACATATCCGTTGTTGTATTTATGTATTTACTTATTTATTAATTTATGTGATCATATAGGTATATACTATATGTAGTATACAATTAAAAATATGCATAAAATTGAGTATTTAATTCCTTCTTAAAACCTGTGTGTAATGAAAGGTCTATTATGATTGAAAATGGTCATTCATCAACTAATAGTTAAACTACCAGAATTTGTAATATCAAAATTGGTTAATGATATCATCAAATCATATTCAAAACATTTAAAAATCAAAAAACAATGAAAGTTTTTATATTAATGTTGCACATAGAATATTACATTCATAACGTGGATAAATGGAGAAATATTTATTTTACTTTTAAATACTGTATCTAAACAATTGTTGCAAATAAAAATTTTAGAAATTAATTCAATTTTTACATTTATATTTTTTCACTTTGACAAATAATTTCGAAAGTCAGTATAAAGTTTTAAATTATTACAGAATTTTCAATTATAAAATAAAATTATGATAAATTTTTATTTATGTTCAAAAATTACCCTCAGTTTTTCATTAATTTTGATGTACTACTTATGTAGAAATTATAATTGAAAATATTAATACAATATTAACTATAAAAATATAACTGTAATAATATTAAATTAACATTATTATTATTGTTGTTGTTGTTGTTGTTACAACAAAATAAAAAATTTTTATTTAGACTTATGTAACTTTGTAAATCATAATGATCTCACTTGCTCGAACTTTGTCATTTATTTAGTGTATGTTACCATAACAGCATAATTATTTATTTACATATTTAAGTCATGAACATAATTTTGTAAGTCAAATTAAGAATAACCAATTATCATTTTGTAAAATTATCTGTTTTTAAACAAAACAAAAAGTACATTAACAATTTGTTCTGCTCACATTTATCTTTGAGATAAACGCTAGATGTCTCTGATTTAAGAGAATGCAAAAACTTTCATCTGTCGAATGTATTTTATCATTGCTGAAATTTATATAATTTCGTGTTAACTTAGATTGAAAATTTCTAGAAACATTTCAAACTAATTTATGAATGAATTATAAATTGTAAATAAGATTTACTATAAAACTGAATTTTATTTATTACAAAATGCAACGAACACTGGTAATTATATGGTTATATAAACATTAATTACATCAGTTAAAATATACTATCGATAAAAATAAAACATGTGTACATAATTTCAATTTATGTGGTCCTATTTATTTTATCTTACTTACTGCAATAAGATGTAGGCAAACCATTATTTTCATTAAATTTCAATGAATTTAATAGTAAATAAACACAATACTGTTTAAAATAACAATTAGGAATATTTCTCTCAGATCGTTTAAATATCATTATTACTGTGTAAAAAAGATCAATTATATGTTTACATGAAGTTGTTCAAGAAATTTTTGATGCCGTGTGGACTTTGCGCTGCAGTACCAGCAATAAAACCTGCCAATCCACCAGAAGAGCAGACTAAACCATGTTGTAACGAGACAAAATCAGAAAAGTTAATAAAGCCATCAAAACTACCCATTTATGCAATTGAAGATGTGTATTCTGAACAGGTGCCATGGTAAAGCGCAAGTAAATTCATATTGATAATTATATTTTTATTCATTTATAAAAAATATTATTTTATGAATTTTTACTTCCTTAAAAAATAATTTATTACATGATCTTCTCTAGCCCAGAATATTCTCGATCTATTGTAGAGGAAAATATTAGAAAAGTACGTATACAAATACAAGAATTAAGTCATGTGTATGACGATGTTTCTAAGAATGTTTCAGCAACCGTTGATAATTTTAAATGTAAGTATTTATATCTAACATTATATACTATCATTTATACTTTTTTTCATAAATTTAATAAGTTTATTTTAAATTCACATATTTTACTTTTCATTTATATTTTTTTAACTCTTCTGTTATTGTAAAGTTCTTATCCGAAACTCTTTATTAACTTTATTTATAGTGACTCCTAAAAATATTCTGACTATATGGTTTGATATTTCCACAATTTATAGCTTATAACTGTATTATCACTTCGAATCTTATTTTTAAACATGTTTGATTAAACATTTTTATCCATGATATTACCAATGAACACCAAATTTCTAAGTTCATGTATTAAAATATAGCTGCAGACTAATGTTCTACCTCCACCATATTAAGTAAGTTATATCTCTTTATTAATCCTCTGATTGCCAGCTTAAAATACATAATACATCTGAAAATTGCCTAAGCTGATTTGATATGTAAGAATCAACGTATCTTCCTACTAACAACAAAAAGGTTACTATTAATAAATGACCTATTATTAAAAAAAGAATCTCAATTAATTACTATTATAAAAATAATTATAATATCAAGCCATAAAGTTAGTTCTGGAAGTCACTGTATGCTACTGTAATTAAAGCTAAAAGGAAATAAAATATATATTAAAATATATATATTAAAACATATATTAATTATATTTTATGTACTGCATGTGTATTAAAAATGTAAAGTTACTGCAATTAAAAATGTGTATATCTATTTTGAATACAATATTGTAGATGTTAAAATAGAGATGGTTTGTAAAACTTAAAAATTGACGATTTGTATGATGTTATTATGATAAATAATAATACTAAAAAAAATTAGATCAAGTGAATAAAACTAACTTTCCCGTATTACAAATATTGGAGTAAAAACTATAAATTTCTAAATTAATTATTTATATATTTTTTATAGTCATAATCAATTATCTTCAAGATGAAGTCAATCTCATGCCACGACTTGGAGCTGTTGGTATTGGTGGGTTATCAGGATTTATACTAGGTCTTAGAGGAGGTTTTTTTAAAAGATTAGGATATACTACAGTAGGAACTGGTATTGCTGCAGCTGTTTGTTTTCCTAAGGAAACTAAAGAAGCATTTAATACGGTAGAACATTACGGACATATCACATACAATTTTATTTATGGTGGTATGTATTATTATTTTGAAATAATTAAATTTTTAAGTTAAGTAATTAAGTTAAGGTGATTCTATATGTCTCCTTAGATGTCAAAAGATTTTTCGAAATTCTCAAATTTTAACAAGTTTCTGCATTAATAATATAAGTGGTAGATACTAGTAACTACTATTAAAATAGTCTCCAAATATAAGTAAAACTTTTTATGATAAAATTTAATAAGTTATTCCATCGTATCTTATGACACTAAAGTATAAAAATGAATTAAGTTTTATGAAATATAACTTGTTACTTAAATGTAACAATACATTTTTAATCATGCACATAATTTCAGTTAAGCCAGGAGATAACAAAGAGGAAACTTCATTTAGAGAGTTACCATTAGTAAAAAATGTACTTGAATCGGAATACTTTCAATTATTGACACGGCCATTTGAACAGAAAGTATCAAATACTGCAACTGAGAAAAAGGAGGTAGGATGCAAAAACGCGAATTCCTTGTTGCATCATTCCTCCCTTATCTCCTAATCATATTCGTTTTATATACAATCATATTAATTTATCATATTGTTTTGAAATATTCTGAAAAGATTATATGTACTATAAGTATTTTATGCATATAATCAATTGAAGTATACTTCTAAGAGTTATTTAGCAAAGATATTTATAAAATATACTTATAAAGTAAAATACATTATAAATTACGTATAGATTAATTGTTAAGATGGATATTTGTTTTTTTAAAATGGTTTTGACTATAGATCTCAAAACATGCGATGAAGATTCATTAAAAGTCCATACTGCTGCTTCATTACACCATAACAAAGAAAATAATATCTAACATTTAGAACTAATTATACCAAAAGAAACTCTGCACTTAATAGAAACACAAAATTCAAACAATCAAACCACATGGGTTAAATAAAAATTAGGTATCCTTCCTGTCTTCCCCTTTTTGAATTTCTCTAAAACTATCCTCCTAATATTGATTCATTATACTTCTAATATATTTATCACCAATTTATATTAAGTATACATTATTAATAATTAACAAGCATGGTTTTGTTTTAGGAAAATCCACCAAGTAAATCAGAAGTGAAGAAAGAATGAACTTTTATATATAAAGTAGCATATGAATATTTTCTGATAATGGGATGCAGAAATTATACTATGTTTTAATAGAAATGTGATATATACTAATAAAAATATAAAAAATTCTATTACACAATTAAAATTAATTTATAATATTTAAATTATAAAGTTAGCTACAATTTTTTTGTTTATAATATATTAAAATATTTAATCGCTTTATGTAAAATTAAGTGATCTAAGAACACACTATATTATGTATTATCTATATATTATAATAAATCTATAATAAATGTTGCAAGTACACATCTTTTTTCCATTTCCTATTCCTTTTTATCAAAATTTGCTAGGTTAGATCATAAAATAGCGAATATAAAAAATAGACGTTCAAGAAACTATACAAACACAAAATTACAAAACCAGAACTGTACGATAGATAAAATGAAAAACTTCTCTTTTATTATTTTTAATAGAATATCGTATTAATTTCTCACTTTCAAGTGTATATATAGTGCATATAATTTTTTTCCTTCTCAAGCAGCGAATTGCTTGTTGAATAGGTTATTTTTTTGTCTTGATAGATTCTAATTTTCACGTTAAACATATCGTGCTAACTATATGCCCAATTAACTAAAATCATTATAGTTAAAATAAAGTTCAATAATTCTCCCTGCTACAAAATATTGACTTTTTTTAAACAAATAGGTTATACATATTAAAAACGAATTTCAGTGAGGTCAAATCAAATAACTATCACTCACACGTTACAAGTTGAAATTCGTAACGAAGAAATATCAATTATCACGTGTATTTTTATTTATATGTGATTTACGATTACAAATAAAGTTATTTTTTTGATATTTGTAATTTAAAATAGAACAATGAGTTCCAACAAAGCAAAATTATCAAAAAGTATATTAGAAATGAAAGTAAGTTAAATTATTTCGAAACGCTTTTCAATGTTATGAAAAATTATATTGAAGATACTGTTTTGTATTAAATTATATTTTCTTTAATATAGTTTATGAAACGTACTAAGGAGAAGGTAGAAAAGCAACAATTTCAAGAAGAAGGTGAAGAATATTTTGGAAATGAACTCACAAAACGTATGAAAAAAGAATCGTAAGTTTTTATTAATTTTCAATTCTATAAAAGGGTTAATTATTTAAAATTAATTATCGAAAAAATTAAAATTTATGTAACATCCAGTTTTAATATATTATATTTTTATATAAAATATAGATTACATGAACTTACAGTAATTAATATTGTTTGTAAAGAAATTTAATTATTATCAAATTTAAGAATATATGTATATAATTGTTATCAAATAAGAATAAAAATTAATATATTTTATGTAATTATATATTTAAGTAACTTATGAAATTAAGGAATACAAATTTTATTTATTTTTTTCTTATGTATTTAAGAGAAAGATTCATCATAGAACCTAGTTACGTCTTTTGTGAAAAATTAATTGATGGTAGATTAAGTTATCAAGGAATGAATCCTGAAATTGAAAAATTAATGGAAGCAGAACAAAATGAAAAACGTGTTTCAATGGAATTGAAGAATGAAACAGATATTTCAGATGAGCAAATGGTAGAACATTGGAAAAACTTCAAGAATAAAACAAAACCTGAATCCTATGAGAAACATTCACAAAAAAATAATGTTAAATCTATTGAACCAAAATCAAAAAAGCCAAAGTTTTTGAAACCTCAAGATTAGTAGTAAATAATTATTATTTGTATATATATAAGCAGTGGATTTTAATTAAAACAAAATTTTTAAATTCATTAGTAGGCTTTAAATGTTTATACGTTTCAAAGTTCGGCTGATATTTATATTCTTTAGTGGTATTATTAGGTGAAAAAGAAGATGAAGTAAAGTTTATAATAAATTCAATAAAATTATTGAAATTTTTACACTATTGTATTTCTGCAAACATACGTTAAATGTATAAAACATGTAATTATATACCTTACATAAAATGAAGATATAGACGGTTGGTATTACTGTATATAGCTTAAATAAATTTTGTATTTCAAATGTAATAAGTTGTTGAAAATATTAATTTTATTTTGGACACTGAATAATTGATTATCATTTATTAATCTCTTTATCCATTTCAACTATCATGTCACTTCGATCACATAAATTTTTAAAAGTTTCCACTGACAAATTTTGTGTATTGTACTTTTCTAATCCTTTCTCCCAAATTAAATTGAAACTGTCATCAGGAAATTGAACTCCAATATTTTCAAATATATCTTTTATTTCTTCTTTAGTGCGAAGCTGTAAAACATGATTTTTAAAAATATGAAATTTAATTACTACTCAAATCCGATATTAGTTTCGGTTCTTAAAACAGTTATGAAGAACAGAAATAAAATCATACCTATTATTTGGTACATCGATTTCAGTTCTGCTTATGGTTTCTCAAAACCGATATTATATCGGTTTTATAAGAGTTATAGAATCAATATAGAACCAGAACCGAGACCAATATAACTCAGAACCGAGACCAATATAACTCAGAACCGATATACCAAATAACAGTTATGACTTTATTTTCATTCTTCGTAACTGTTTCAATCGAAACCAATATATAACAGTTTCAAACAGTTATTTTGGAACGTTTTTAATCCCTGATTTTATAATCCCTAATATCCGTATAAATGAATTAATTGCATTAAACATACTTTGCAAAGATCATTGTGGCTAATCCCATATTTGGTGAAAATAGTGGGAGATATGAGATTATAAGCCATAAATGTTTTATCTTCTAAAGATCCATGCAAAACTTTTTCTGTAAAAATATCCTTAATCATATATACATTCTAGGAAAATCATATACATACATATATATGATGTATATGGAATTATTTAACAAATATAATATTAATAATAGAAATGTAACATACAATATATATTATGTATGTATATTTTATCTTATCAATATTTTCACATTATGAACAATAACAAATATACTAACTTGTAATACCTATTTCTTTTATATTTCCAATTGTATTATTATAGACAGTATTATAGTGTTCACACTCTAATAAAATTTCTGAAAAAATTTGATGTAAAAAATATTGATTTTAATACCTTTGTTACATATTTTTCTTTAATCCTTTAAGAACACATTTATTTTTAAAAACATATGTTGAAAAACAAGTTTTCTTCGAGAATTGATTATTGTATTACATAAATGTCTATAAACACTAATTTCTATATTTATGACCTATAACACTACTCTTTGAAAAAACTTATATTGTTATATGTATAAACTTGTACATAAAATAATTTTGTATATGAACTATTATGACAGTAGAATTTCAGTATAGCACACAACAAATGTAATATTATGGAGATGGATCTTAAAGAATTAAAATAAAAAATATTAAATAAATATATTAAAATATCTTACTATCTACTTTTGGAAATGTGGGAAAATCATATTTCCAATTTAAAAGATTTAAAAATTTTTTGTAATTAATATTCTTGTCTTTACGTATCAATAGAAGATCCAGTAATGGTATTAAATATTCTTTGTTTAAATACATTTTATACTTAGCTACTGTAGAAAAGATTCTTTCTTCTGGTAATATTCCTATGTAATCCTATGGAGGTATTGCATGATTTGAGTACATATTGTCATTAGATGTTTATAAATATTAAGCTTATCTATTAAATATTTAAAATACTTTATTAGTGAAGAATGAATTTCTAAAATTTTCAAAATTTAATTTAAATCATAGGAAAGTTAAATAAAAATAAAATATTACTTTGTCAAAATTGCATAATTCTTCATAAATGTCTAAAAATGGAATTTCTGGAACACATTTCTTAAACTTTTGACGTAAGCTGTTTACATATTGTAAATATTTTTGATGATCTATAATATTCTTATTGACAGGAGAGTCAGTTAAAATATTTGTTTCATGTTTTATTTGTTTTTTACTTGATTTTCCATGTACCATATTCATATATGAATATCCTTTTTTAAAATTTCTAAAAACATTAATTCAAGTAAATACAATAATGACAATATGTTGCAATAGAAATAACAAATTACTTAGTAGAATTTATATTACTTAAATTTTCTGAACAAAAAGATGAAACTCTGATTTCAAAAAAAGTTTCATTACAATTTTTCATAAAAAATTATACTTTTTTAATAATGAAACTTTTTTTGAAATCAGTGTTTCTTCTTTTTTATACTAAATTTAATTTGTAATAAATACTTGTCACCTTACTTCTCCTAAACAAGGTTGCGAACGTGTTTTAAAATCTGCTAAAATGGAATTAACAAGTGTAAAGGAATTAGAATTACACCACGTTAGATGTTTTTTCACTTGTGCGTTTTTAATGCTAGTACTGTTTGATTGTCCAAAGGAAGAATTTGGATTAAATGGTTCCTTATAGCTGCAAGTACAATTTAATTCTTAAAAATTTTAAAATAATAAATAATTGAAATATAATATACAATTATTTATCATTTTGTTATTACATACTTCCTTTTCATTTGTTCTGCAGGTTGATAATTATTATGACTTTTTTTATACATGTTAAGAATATCCGGATTTAAAATACCAATTTGATTTTCATGTGCATGAAGTAGTTCAGCAATAGGTGTTTCTAATTAATAAAAAATGTGAAGTTATTATTACAGATTTATTACATAATGATTAGATTATATTTTAATTATGCTTTTACCAAATTTATTTTTTTTTCCAAATTTTGTTTCCCATGGATTTAAACCAATTGGAAGATTTGGAATATTATAGCGTGTTTTACCAACTTCCTTGTTCCAATAGCTGTTCATCACAGTATTTCTTAACTCAGAAATAAGAGTTTGAAATTGTGTGTCCTGATTTGCTTCTAAACATTCCTTTACCTTAAATTATTTATTAGATATACTATTAGCATACTTGCGAAATAAAATTTTAATGGAAGATAAGAACTGTGCAGAAAGTTAACAAACATAGTTTTGCATACATCATTTTAAAAGAAAATTTATTATTATATATTATAATCTTACACCAACAGTAGGTTTAGGTACAATATTTCTATATTGTGGTACATTTTGTATACTTTTTGCATTATAAGCAATCATGTATTTTAAAGTTTCCATTTTATCTTCCAAGGAATATTCTGTAAGACATTCCTTAACATTATTGGTTCTATTTTCTTTCTGAAAGTAAGCAAGTATGAAAATATTAACAATTTCTGTTTAAGAGCTGGTAATACACTTATCCTTTAAAGCAAAATACAATACATAAAGAATACATAAAATGAAACGTTTTTATTACTTTTTTGTGGGAAAAACCAACAACATTATTCTAATTTACGTTTATATTTAATTGAGAAAATTTATTAAAGAAATAGAGAAATCAAAAATTTTTGAAATGTATCTTAATATTAATAAATGTTTCTTACAAATTTTTTATTAAAATAATTTCTAGTTTCTTGATTTTTGTCCAAAAGTTCATTTTGTATATTTATACAATACATTTTCATTATTTGCTAAATATGATGAAAATTAATTAAAATTAGTAATATAACAAATTAAAAAACAAAACATAGTTGTATAGATACATGTTTTTGTTACAATATTTTGTTTTTAAATACATCGTACTTTACATTAATTTCATTTTTCCATGAACAAGAAAAAATTATTCATAGTGAACCTTTTAAAGTTAAAAACTACATTTTTAATACTTTAGAATATTTAAAAATAATATTTTTGTCGTATCATATTACACGTGTAATAATTGAATATTGTTATATAATAAATTTTACAGTAATTTGTTTTTAAAGTTTTTATTTAACTATTATATGACGAAATTTTATGCATCTAACCGCGCATGTGCTTTTGAAATAGGTTTCGGAAAGAGGGACAACTTGCGCCTCTGTATGAACCATATGATAATACAAACGTTCAGTGATTTTGGATTGTTGGTATAGATTGTTTTATTGTACACTTATAAACCGATATATTAATACGGTAATTATAAGCTATATGCAACAGTAATGATGGCAGTTAAACAAAATACAAAACGATCAAAATGGGCTCTGGATTTCGCACACAAGTTAGTAGTCTTTAATTCACATATTTGCATTTTAAATTTGATTGACTTAAAATGTAGTTTTATTATTTTGTTGCGTTACATGATATAAAATATAAGAAATCAATTAGACATTAAGACTTGTCATTTTTCTTGGTATGTACTTAAGTACATAATTAAAAATTGTATAGGTTATGTATTATCGTTTCATTGAAATGTAAATTATTGAAAATTGAAACGATTAGAATTGCATTTAAGAATTATGAAGGTATTATTTTTCATTTACACGTTTTTCTTACAAATAAATATTATGTTGCAATTTAATTATTTTTTAATTGAGTATAAAAGTCAAATTATTTTTCTCAGGAATAAACAGGACAGAAATGTAGATATTCCTGCTCCACCTGGTTATACACCAGCTGTTGCATTATTTCATGCTGCGGATTCTATAAGAGAAACAGATTCTAATCATTTAATAATGAAAAAATCATGGGATCTAGCTTTGGGACCTCTTAAGCAACTTCCAATGAATTTATTTATTATGTATATGGCGGGTAATTCTATAGCAATATTTCCTATTATGATGGTTGGTATGTTAATCATTAGACCAATAAAGGCATTATTTACTCTTCAACAAAGTAAGTACTATAATTATACATGCATATTATTATCGAAAAAGATATAATGAAGTTATAAGTTAGCTTCTTACAATCTAGTAATAGTTCTTATTTTACATTTATAATTCTTTATTATTCTCTGAGCAAGCTCAGAGATTTCTTTTTTAAACTTTTGTTAGAAAGTGTATCTTATAATATGAAACCCTAAATAAAGTTATTTAAATTTATCATGTCTAAGAATTGAATCAAACGTTGTTTATGTCATGCATTAAGAAACAAATTTAAATGTTACTCAAAGGTTTAAAGTTGTATGCTATAAATATAAGAGAATATAGATTAATAGAGGAAATTATTCTAGCATTATATTGCACATAACAGTATATAACAAATTTTTGGTTTCAAAAGTTAGATCCAAAGTATATATGTAATTTCATTTTGCATGTACTTATAAAGAAAACTTACCAGTCTTAAGAGCAGACAATGTTCTTTAGATTCATATGTCTATTAAATGTGGATTGAAAAGTAATTATTATTTAATTTAGGAATGTGTCTAACAATGTATTTTGAATAATTCAAACAAAAGGGAAAATATTCTTAAAAATGCGAAAAAATAATAAATGTTATGAGATTATCTGTTAAATTGATATGAATGAAGAACTTTCATTTTATTTTCTAGAGCTTGCTATATTCATGACTATTAAATTGAGAATTACTTTCTGTGTAAACAGATATTGGTTTTATATAATCACCTATGTATACCCGTTCCTCAATTTACGCTTTAGTTTTTATACACAATCTTGTATGAAAAATGTGACGCGTGAATTGAGGGCTGAGTGTAGTACATTTTATCATTTTTGCAGTTCACACTATATTTTTTCATTGCATTAAATATACTTGTAGAAAGTTTTAATTACACCAATTAAATAGAAATTATACAGAAGTGGAATATTTGAATGAAAATTTTGGTAACTTTGTCAGATTAAATATTAAAATATCTTCTTATTTATTTATTTGAATCCATGTATAAAGTTTTCCACTATTAATTGTACAATCATAAAGACGGAGAAAAAAAAGAAGTTTTAAAATTTTTATTTAAAAATCAATGAAAAGTTATTGAAGTCATCTGTTTATATTAAGTCTCCAAAATGTTAATGCTCTGTAAATTGTGTTTTCAGCATTTAAAGTCATTGAGGGAACTCATGCTTTTGCCCAGAAGTTTGTATATTTCTTGGGGCAACTAGTAAACATGGCACTAGCATTGTATAAATGTCAATGGATGGGATTACTTCCAACACATGCATCTGATTGGTTAGCATTCGTGGAACCACAAGCTCGACTAGAATATTCTGGTGGTGGATTTATATATGTATGACGCAAATCACAATGGAATTAAATATATTTATATACATACATACATACTTAATATAAGCAATTCTTTTAAATTAGACATATCTTACTTTATGCATAAATTACAAAGAACTACACACATTATGTAAAAATGTTTTATTAAAACAAAAACAAAAATATCATGTGTTATAAATATGTTACGTACTTATTTACATGGCTATTCAGTATTTTCATTACAGAATATTCTGTAAGAACAATATACAGCTTCAATTAAATTATTTTTTTTTATATTCATCCGCCAATTCCTTTAGTCTTTTAACTATCTTAGAAGGCTCATCTACACGAGGTATCTAAAATGCATAAAAATAATATTTATATGTGCAATAAATATAAATTTCATCGTTCAATTGAATCATTGTTATATTAAGAAATGACAGAAGACTATAAACATACCTCATAATTTTGAGAAATATATATACCAGTATAAATACCAGCACCAAAGGTTAACTAAATGAAAACAGAATATAGTAATACTTCTATTATATTTGAAATATCAAGTAAATATAATTATTATAACATACCAAAAACTTTAACATTTTTCCGGTTTTTCCGTTACTTTTCGTTTTTTATTAACGTGGAGATTTCAAATTTAAGTAAAACTTTTAATGAAACAATAGTACAACAGTGTTATGAAATCTCGCATTTTACACAGAATTAACAGCTCATGATAAATATATTCGGGCGATAATCGAAATGTTTATTGTTTAAGTGAGGTTATTTCTGAGGAATAAAAATTTCAATTAATAATCAATATGTAGTTCTTTAAGTATTTACTTTTTAGTAAATGACTGAAAACCTTTGTCAAAAATTCTTAAAATTAACGATATATAATTGTAGCAGCGAAAACACCACTCAACTCTGCAAGGTATGTACTGACAATGTAATGAATAATACGTCTTTGTCCAAGGAATATTCTTATGTATCAAACTATATAAGAAATTCCCTATCAACTGCGCGTTTATTACGCGCTTGCGTAAAAGCGGGAATATTAAAAATGAAACATTACAATTCACATTTCTTTTAATACGATTTTCAAGTATTTCGACTATTATTTGACATTATTTGTATTTGTAAAACGGATTGTTTGATTTTATGATTTAAAATATTAAAAAATTCATATATAGACAAATAACATTATTAGATGCTTGTTCGAATTTTAATAAACTGGAACCTTCTTGTTCTTGTTATCGTAAGTATCAGAATAGACTTATTCAACTACTACAAACGAATTATTAATAAATATGTATATTTTTATTTACATTTAAAAACCTTGAATAATTAATTCATTTTCCAATATTTTAACAAAATTTTATTTTAATACTTTCACAGGTTATGTTGTTTAATTTATTATGAAATACCATCGCGTAACAGTCGTAAAAGTTATTTTCTTTTTAAACATTGTAAAAATATAATTATATTGATAATAATTGGTCTGTTGTTCGTGTAAAATATAATTTAAGATAAAAATGTGTAAACTGCAACTGTATAACAACATAAACATGTTATGTCCTACGAATAGTATATAATTATAATAATGTATATAGTTGTAAATATTTGAATTCAACTAATAATGTAGAATAATCTTGAAATTTTTATCTTGCTTAATTTAAAGCGCCCTATTAACACTTAAGTCAGTATATATTTACGTGCCGGAAATAATTGCGGGAGAAAGCAGGACGGAGATCAACAATAAGATTTTATATATGTATATGTATACAGTGTCCTCTTTTATTGTAGTAATTTTAAATGTCTTCTTCGTTATCCTTAATGGCAAATCAAAAAGAATATTTATGTTATAAAATAACCACTGTAATTGCTAAACAATTTCTAACATTATACAATTTTTAAGAGCAAATAAAGTAGTTAAGCGAAACACATATTACTTTTCTTTAACAAGATGAAAAATAAAAATCAGCGTATAACGTATTTGGTAAATGAAATTATACGAAATGTACATTATATTTAAACTTGTATTATCATATCGTTTTAGTTTTCAAATAAAGAAAATAGGGTCTTTGTAAAAACAAATTTTACATTTTAATATTATTCCGTCTAGAAAAGAATAATCACTTAGAATATTTATTTAAAAGCTTAATCTGTAAATTTTTTGTTGTTAAAAGTAACGGGTATATTTCAATGGGTTAGAATAAAGAGGACACTGAGTATATTTTACTCATGCTCAGCCTGTTTAAAGATACTTCAAGTTCCCAATTATATTCTTTGGACTTAACGGTATCGCTGAGATTTCATTGAACGATCAAGTATAAGAAAGTAAGTTAACACTCATGGTTGAAAGGAGGTTTGTGTAAAGAAAAGTTTATCTTAATTGGGCTGACTATTTTATGCATCTACGTACCGTGTAAATATTTAAAACATAACAATACGCTTTAATGTATTTCTATCTAATTTGTTTTTGTTATTCAGATTATCAAAATTTTAAGTCCAGGTAATTATTCAAAATCTAAAATTAAGATAGATGAAAAATGATATTTATTACGTTCTATTATAATTTCTAATCTTACGTTTTAATTTTTGTTCTATAAAGTAAAAGTTGGAAAAATAATGATACCGAGAATATTTTAATATAAAAGTTAAAATTTATAATACTGTTACGCGTATATTCATTCCCATTTTATTGTAATGCCTTTATATATTATTGAAATTTATTGGTCAATTACACATATAGAAAGCATTATAAATTATTAATGGTGAACGTAATATTATAATTTTCGGTCATAAAAATTGAACGTTCCTAACACAAAAAATTTGATAATAAATACACATCAATTATCATTACACAGAGATTTCAATTTGTTATTAGATTGTAGATATTTACCAAAGTTTATGTTTTCAAATATATAAATACGAAAAACGAAATATATAAAGTAATATATAATATAACTGTAACAAATAAAACAAATTTTGCTATGGTTCTGATTTTTTAAAAATTTATGAATATATGAACTTAGATAAATATTCATAAGCATGTATGTGCATTTTTTCAAAATAAATAAAACATGAATACTTTTTCAAATTTTATCATGCTATTTATGTGAAAAAATGTGTAACCTATTTGTTACAAGAACTTTCTATTCCACTTGAGTCATGTTATCGAGGAGGTATAATCCATCAATACTGCTACTTACTGAACTACATACGTAACAATATAGCTTACTGAATTCTTCCGCGAGAAAACGGATCGACAAGGATTTTCAAATTCATCTTAGCCAAAATTTCAGGATTACAGAAGATGAATTTTAAAAAATAAACCCTTTACATAACATACATAAATTTGTTTTAAAAAGAACATAAAACTTCAAGACTTAAAACAAATATTTAAATCTCTTACATCCAAATTTAACAACTAAACAGAAACGAAACAAGTATAATTTCTGTATTTGTACCTTATTAGTTAACCATCTATTAAACTGTGGAACATTCACATACGAAAATTTTAATCTTCTGATCGAACTGCAAGGAGTCTAAAACAATTAAAAGCTACACCAAACAATTTGACTTTATCTTAAGAACCTAAAGCGATGAAAGAGTAGTATAACTGTAATCAATTGCGATTATAATTTTAAATTACAACTAACTTTGAAATGATAGATTATAGGTATATTCAATCAATATTGCAATTAATAATTTGTATTTAATGATAATTTATAGCCTATACTCTATGGCTATGCACTTTACATCTACATTTGTAAACATGGCCAATGTGAATGTGACCTTTATAAATTAAATTAAAAAAAAAAAAAAAAAAAGAAATGTAGTAAAAAAGTTTGGCTCGAGATAAATAAAAAGTGCTTCTCTGCACCAATGTCTGCACAGCAGGTTGTGAAACGATGGAGGGAGATTGGCTTGCATGATCGGCCTAGCAAACTCGGTACTGGTAGGTATTCCGCTTTAGTACGCGGGCTAACTAACATCACTTTGTGGTCAGTGTATACACGTGGACACCTCTTTTCCACATTCCGCGTATCCATCCGCGATTTTCTTCAACTCGACAACTTCTTTTACCATCTTAAATGATCCGAGAAGTTTAGTGACTACAATTTCTCCCGGCGAAAGCTTCTGCTCAGTTATTGTTAAACAAAGTCAGTGGAAATATAATTCGATTACGCATTATTACAGGATAAAATGTTACACTCGATCGAGTGAAAAATAACTGCCATGTCAAACATAGAATAATTACGAAACGGTAATTAAATAATAAGAAGGGTAGAAATATGTAAGTTGAGTGACACTCGTTAACAACGATAGTGATAGAAAACGTATATTAGATTGCTATTCAAGTCGATTGACATACATTTAAAAAAAAAACTGTAGTCATTTTCTACTTGACCTAGTAATGAATACGATTGAGAGTTATTTTTTATAACTTTAGAATTTTTTATAACTTAATCAACAAATAGAAAGTAACTTGCTACTACATTAATCGTTATATTTTAATCGTTATTATTAATGTGTAATCGGATTATATTTTGTTCAACGCAAATATAAAATAAATTTTGAAACTTTCGTGACGCTTCTGGCATAAAAACAGAATTGTGCTTGTATTTGTTAGAGATAGAGGATACTTACTGTTAGCGCATCAATAATCTAACCGCTGCTAAGCAGTTTTTGCAAACCAAGTGAATTTGTGTATGTACACGACAAGAAGTGAAACTTTTCTCCGGGAAAGATTTCAAACAGGCTTTGATGTGTTATTGACTTCGTGACACAACGATATTTCTTCGTTGCATCTACACGTGAGATTTAATGAGCGGTGTTACGATTGTCAACGGGAAGTTAAACGAACGGCAAGTAAATCAACGGCGGTGTTACGTTTGAATATGTCAACCACTATTTCGAAGATATTGGGCGGAAATGTCGCGAATGGGACCAATTCGATTTGCGAAAATTCTCGTGTAAGTATAGTGAAAAACAACATTATAATATGAAAGAATTTATCCTGTTGTGAATACCTATTGAATTATGGAACAACGTTTATTTTAGATTTTTTCGAATTCATTGAAGTTAAAACTTATTATTAATCCCTTAAAGTGAAAAGTTATAAATATTATTGCACTGTGGACTTCATATACTCTGGTTGAACATTATTAATAAAGTCATATTTAAAATAACGATTTTATTAAACATGATTATATTAGAATGACTAAATAAACTTTGTTAAAATACGTCTTACTTATTTAGTTTAATAATCAACAATCATTTATAATATTGTTTCATCACGAGACAAACTCCATATTGAAAAAAGGAAAAAAATTTGTACAACACAACATTTTTAGGCTTACAATTAGAGAGTTATTAATGAAGACAGCAACATTTTCTTTATCAATAATAATCTATAAAAAGTAAGTTATTATTGAAAAACGATTCGCAGCTTATTTATTATACTAAAAGTTTTAGTATAAAGTGTATTATGTAGTCATTTTTTCAATACTTTCATAGCTTTGGAAAACAAAAAAGATTAGTTTAAAAATGCTTACTCGAAGGTTTGTAATAAATTTATTTTAAAAGGATTATTCTAATGTAAGATTACTTTATACGATCGAAAAGGAATGTTTAATTAATATTATGTTAGTTTTTTGACGCAGCAAATGATTTATTTCGAAGTTATTTCATTTTTTATATTAAGTGTTTTTAAATTATCTTCTTATATAAATTCCTTTACGTATGAAATAGACGACAATAAGAAGGAATATAAAGAATTAATATTTAATTTTGAAGTATTTCAGAATTCCATTACATTATTTTAATAACATATTATTACTACAATTTTTTACTACAATGTAATATATTAAATTTCATATGGTTACAAACAATTATATGATTACTAAATAATGTGACATAAATAATTTGAATATATTAATTACGAATGAGAAAGAAAAATAGAGATGTCAATTTTGCACGAAAATGGTATAAATGAAAATTATTCCTAAAAATTGTATTAAATATGATAGTTTATTAAATATTTTAAGGATTTATAGTATGAATTTATCGTATAAATTTTATACGATATCTGTAAGGGAAATTTTAATGAATCTTCATCAAAATTTGTTTTTCTGTATAATATGAATGTCTTCCGTGCAATATATCATTGTCATAAATCAGAATAAGATTAAGACTTAATTATAATCATTTTGCATTAAGCTGTGTCAATTGTTTTTAAAATTTGTTTTTGATATCAATTCTTATTTTTAGTCACGAACGGTCCTCGTAAATTTCATATGCGTCCGTTCAGACTGCCCAATGAACACGTTAAGTTTAATGAAATGGATCCAGTAAAGTGTATTAACCGTGTCATTTCCGTTATTTGATTGTAAATTATAATTCTCAGAATAGGAAATTACTCTGGTAAGAGAACGGTAGCTTTCCCCCACTATGCGTCTCTATAAACTACATTTTCTTTCCTTCAATCACGCTAATACTTTGTAACTGTTACACGAAACATGAGAAAAGGGAAACTATTAAAGCGTAAAACTATTTTTTGTCTTTTGAAATTACCTTCTCCTAATTTCATTGATCGATCATTACTTACACGATAATGTATATAATTAAGGAAATATTCATCAACAAACTGTTCTTTTTGGAAAGACGATTACAAAACATGACATATTAGCTATTCACACAAATGAATTCAACAAGCCGTTATGTTTTAAGTAAAATTACAAAATGTACAACATATATGTTCATCGATATGGTAACCAGATTTTCTACTTGAAAATGTATTTGTTACTTTATTTCTGTTTACGTAAATTAATATACATATTTAAAAAAGCGTGGAGGTGTATATTTTATTACATACATATTTATAATTGTTTTATTTGCATTCAAAGGACGCAAAAAATACGTATTTTCAATCTCAAAATCTTACAATAGAATGGAAACCTGAAATAGATGTTTTATACTACATTATGCAAATGATATGCATTCCATGCATATCCTTCTTTTACTTTAACCCCTTTTATGGCGAGTATTTTTCTTTTTTATTTAAAAGAAAGATACGTCCGCGTAATATTGGTTTGTTATTTTGCTGCTCGTATGGTTTTACGAATACACGAATGGGTTTTTGTGCCAAATATAGGTAACGTTACGTGATCTGTTTTGCATATACGTCAATCTTATTTTTCTTGGCGATTAATGCGCTTTACATTAAAATTATTTCGCATTTTCAAATGAAAGCCCATGCATACGTAACAAATTGCGAAGATAGATTGCGAAGAAAAATTACTTTGTAATAACGCAAGAAGAAGATTGAAGTAATTATTTAAATTATATTGTTGAAAAAATGTTGTAGTACCAGTTTTTTGTTCTCATTTACGTTTGCAAGTGGGCATTAAGATCACATTGAGCGAACCAGTTGGGAATATCCTAAAATTGATATTTTGTTGCATCGATTTTATAATTTGTTAATAAAGAACTGTCATATGACACAACGTATCTATGTAGTGTGTATTATTTTGTGTATGCGTTCACAAAACGAACATAAATAAACATTTTTATTGGAAAATTAGTTACTAATTTAAATTAATATTTCCTATTGATATGTGTTTTGTAATTGTTTAACAAAAGGATCAAAGTATTATCTTTCTTATATAATGTATTATTCATACGTCTAATTTTGTGTAATAGAAATATATGTATCATTCATTTTTATTAATAAATTAAATTAATTAATATTATAAATGAATATAAATATATTCATTATATTATTCACGTATTTCTTAATTCCTTTGGTATTGAAAAGAATATATTATTTACATTAAAAGGTTATTCTATTATTTTGAATAAGCGTACTTTGATGTTGGTACGTGTACGCTTAATTATGTGACTAACTGTATATACACATAAGTAATTAATTTTATGAAAGTGCGACTTATGAAATGGTCTTCATAAAGTAAAATAAATTGGAAAAGAACTTAATAAGTGCTGTTAACTTTAAAGAACATTTTAGTAGCGTGCATAAACAAATAATCTTGAAAATGAAGGGAAATAAAGAAATATTACTGATGGAACGAATTATATAAGGTGTTCCATTTTAGTCAAAAAATGCTTGTATCTTTGAAACTGTTTTGTCATTTAAAAAAATGTTTCATACGAAATTTATGGATGAAATAATCCAATGTAATTAGTTTGTTCGTAAGATTACACGTCAATGAGATATGGATGTCAATTTAATTTTTTTTTTAATGGAATCATAGAATTTTTTATATACTATTCTACACAATTGAATACTTTCTATAAAAAATGTATTAATCCACTTATGTAAAACGCCATTAGTTTCAGAAATATTTTAATTTCAATATTGTGTAACTAATTACACTGGATTATTTCCCCCCCCCAAAACAGAATAAATTTCATATAAAATAGTTTAATGTAAAATAAATATTACACTCAAGCCATCACTTATTTTGCGATTATATTTTCAATGTTTATTGATATTAAGATGAAAGGGAATTTTGTTTGGTGAATGTAAATATAAACATTGATTTATCAAATATGAGATAAGATTGCAGATAAAATAACATGGACAATGATATATTACCGTCCTCTGAAATCTTTATGATACTCATCTTCCTTGATAATCAATTCTTGACATGACATTAATATAATTCCTTTATTTTGCAACGATACATCGAACTGTTCTTTTTTCATTAAATTCGTTTATACGTATTATCATAATTGCGTTCACGTGAAGAACCAATTATACTGTTTACTTTGACTCAATATGATTCATTCTGCATTTATTAAATAAAAAAAAAGAGGAAAGGAATGTTTCACATACATTACTTTTATAAGGTGTAATGCAGATGAATAAAAAATTAATGGACCATACTGAATATAATGAAATAATAATAACGGGAAATGATTAAAAATTAAAAATATATGGTTATTTAAATACAGCAAATATAATCGTAAAAATAAAAGGAAATTTTTTACGAATTTAATACATTCATTTATATGGTATGATCATGGATAGTAACTAAATTACTATTAATTTTCATCGTTTCAATGTTTCATTATTTAAAATACAATTTTTAGAGAATATCTGTTAATAATCTGTTCACTGCATTATTTTTAATATTTAAAACAAACAGTTAATAAATATTTCATATACGTAGTATATTAATCAAACTTCAATTGTAGAAAGTAATATTATCTTTATTTAAATAGGTTTATTATACGAAAGGTTAATATCTATTAATAAATGTTTTCATTGCGAATGATTAAATGTCATTCTAATATGATGCTAATATGATGTGTAGCATGACTAGTCTGATAATACAAACGTCACGTTTGAATTATTATAAAAAAGTTAATTATGTAATGAGTAATTTATGTTTAATAGTACTGATATACATATTTCACTTAGGGCGTATAAAACGTATACGTACTCACTTACTTAAAAATATGGATATATTAATATGTCAAAGAAAGATCATTTATGAAATTCATCGTGGAATTTCCTTTTGATTTGCAATGTTAGCTTATATTCTTATGTAATCGTGGAAAAGGTTGTAAGTAGGTATTTCAGTACGTCCTGATTACAAAAATTACACAGGCATGTATACATGAACACTCTATTACTTGCATACTTTACATTTTAATGTTACATGCATTCGTCTCTTCAAATCAAATGCCATATTATATAATGTTTACAAATACATACTTTAGAAATTATAGGAAACGACAATTGTATAATTAATACAGTGTTACGAACATTTGATACTTTTGTAGTAATAAACACAATAAAAAAGGTATGACACTTTCATTTCATTTCCAATAGTAAACATCTACGAAGTATTCTCTCTGAAAACTTGTCAAGTCATACATGCTATATATGAGAAATGTATTTTGTATGAATAACGAAATAAATATTTATTAAAATATTCAGCATTTACACAAATCAAACGAGCAGTTCATTATGTTTTAATTATATAGATTCATCAAGAGTTAATATAAAATGTCTGTTAAATAAGTGAGAGAATTCATTTTTTATTAACCATGCACTTCATACTCTTTCAAATCAAGGGGTTTAAACGAGATTTTTATACACGTAAAGGAAGATCGAAAAAGGAAGAATAAACTCCGGGATGTGTATATGAATGTTTATTGCAAAATGGACAATTATTATGTTAGAGTACGTTACTTAGGCGTGATTACGTCGCACGCAATAGAAAGTGTGCAATAGCATGTAGTTCTTATACTACATGTTGTTAAACCGCCATATTGTGGTAACGCCGATGGTCATTGAACAGTTTCTGCTGACTGATAGTTTTTAATAGTGAACTATTCACTTGTTTTGAGACATGTCTATTATTAGAAAGGGTTATTTGATAAATTGTTACATAATAAAATTCACATGTTGTACTTATTAAAGAAGATAAAAAATTTTTATTGACGATTCAAAAATGTATTAATCCATTTTTATTGACGTTGCGTTAACGTACCAATGTAAAATGTTATTTTTTCATATTTTTACTAAGGTAATTTAAAAAAAAAGTTGGTGATTTTTCAATTTAACGTTGTAAGTAAATGTTAAAAAAAATAGTGAAACATATTATAGATCGATTAATTTTATCTACGGTAGCATTAGTGTCAGGCAACAAGTGGTAAAAAATTCGAAGGATAATTTTTCAAGTTAAAATATGACAAAAATTAATACTAAAAGTTTGCGGTTTTGTTGTCTTTTATTAATTGCATAAAAAATGTTGAACTTAGCTATTCGAGTAACATTAAAAATGACTTTCCAAATCTAAACATGCCATATGAATTTTTTAGATAAAAATTCAATAAATATATTCGAATATATGAAATCCATATTATTACTTTCAATGTATGTCCTGATTTTCTTGTAATACAAACGTTTCTGTGCACGCTTTCTACATTGTCGAACGTAAATCATATTGAACTTCCAGCAAGAATTGTATTTGAATTACTGTTTACATAAAAATTTATGAAATATAAGGAGATATTTTTATTAAAAATATTCACAAGTTTTATAAATTGACAAAATTACATTCATAATGTAATGTTAAATTAAAAAATTCATAGAAACTGTTAAGGTAGCTTAGATTAAAAATTGTTCCTCTTTTAAAAACGAAATTATCAATGTATTTATTTCTGTGTCAACGCTATGAAATTCATTTTAATACAAAATCTTGTCTTTATGGAAAAATTTATAAATATTTCATAAACACTATGGTGTTAAAGACCGTACATTCTTCGCATATAACGGTATGCACTTCTTTGCTGTAACTGGGGCATGTTAACTGGTTTCACTGTAGTTCCTTTTTCTTATGAATCTTCTTAGTAACCGTAATTATTGTGGTATTTTGATGGCCACAGTTGCTTTTCGATGCATGAAAGTTTCGGTTCAAGACTTATTTTTTATGCGTTTTAATGTTACATCCTTATACGTACGAAGTTATCATCCCGATAACATGGAAATGATTGTACTACGAGAAACTAGATTCTATTACACTGAATTGAGTCTCTGAAAAAAAGTAATCTATGGAATAGATTTAAAATATACTGTTTTTTAAAGGTAACAATTCTTCAACGCCTAAATGATATTGTTGGGATCGAAATACTTAAGTATGCGAGGTCATGATCCGATCACGTAATCAGTGACTCTTGGGTTTTACAATTTTGATTAATAAATGAATAGGCAACGAGTCATAGGTTATAGAATGTGTTAGACGCTGCCAATATGTAAAAAGTTTTGAATAAGAAACTTTGTGTCTTTATTTTTATAATTTTTTTCTAGAGTACCATAATTATAATTATTTTCACCGCGCTATATAATTACACTATTTAATTTTGTAAATTAAATACACTACATAATTTTGATTTTTAATTACAATTGGGTACGTTTCGATATCATAATACTGGCATACATAATTTATTATGAAGCCATATGTTCTAAACTTTTGAGTAGCAGTATATGAATGAAAATATAACGATAAGTAAGTAGATTTATCACATATTGTTTATCATGTATATGCACATACATATACAGCCACTTGTTTTATAAATTAACGTTCTTTATCTGAATTGGGAAATGACTTTTAATTTGGAAGTTATATCAAAATAAAAAAATAATTGAATCTGTTGTATACATCATAATGTTATATATTTATATTATAGATTATAATTTTTATAAGTAACAAATTATTAATTTACATAATTAATTTAATTTCACTGTTTTTATTAATGCACTTTATTATTGCCCTTTATCCTTCAAGAATCAGTAAAACCTCTAAAATTTTAAAAATCATTATAAAGATAAGTTTTCAATAATTAAGTAAATGGAAATGGGCACTTTCTTTTAATATGCCTGTAATATTATGTCTTGTAGTTATTTCTTAACATTTTTATTAGTAGTTGCAATTTTTTACTCATTCTGCGTAAACATCGATTTTATTTTTGTTACTACATAATTCAATAGTTTTAAAAAGACTAAATTTACATGAACATATTCAGTTCAATATTTAATGATTTGCTAATATTTATGTAAATTTAAATTTAGATTAGAAACACTGTATCTCAATTAATGGTTTTACTGAATAGATAAAGGAAGAATATGTGTTGCAAACTTAACAGTTTACTAAAATAATTTTATCGATAGACATCTCATGTTTGTGGCATAGTAAAACAAAAATTCACAATTTTCCATTAAATAATAATTTCAATAAAATTATATTTGTTACATTAGTACACTGTAAATAATTTATTCATTCACGATTATAATTATCATTGATGTAACAAAAATGATTAAGAAATTCTTAAATATAAATTTTCTGTTTCCAAACAAACTATCAGGTAACAATCAATAAGTGAAGTGTTTTTATTTTAGTCCAAACACGTTCGAAAAATAATAAAAAAAACTTATTATAAGCAAGTGTTCAAAACCGTTCCAGTATTATATAGAACATGTTCTGATTCTTATTTATTAATATTATTATCATAAATTCTTAAAAGAACACTTTTTAAATGTTTTTGCTTTGAAATTTTGTGTAGAATGTATTTGCCATGCAATACGAAGAAGCTTCCGAATTTTGCCACACGATAGCAGTAACGTAGAGTTATTGATTAAGGTTCGCTTTCGGATGTGGTCGCAAACTAACGTAATCTTTGTGTTCTGGAAATCCTTATTTATGAAATATTGTATTTAGATAGTTTCATAAAGATTGTAGCACTTTTAGAAAAAATAAAGTGAATTTGACGCATGCTTGATACACGCTTTAACAACGCGACTAAAAAGAGTCCTGCAAAAATGTGTTCTAGCCCCGTACCTAACCGTTAATCGAAGTCATAAATATATTTTCGGGGTAAGTAAACTTATAATCCGATATAAGATTGGGATTTTGAGCTGATTACAGTGATATTATCGAAAATTATTCAAAGGTACCTTTGTCCTCCCGTGATGTTTGATGTATTGTTTTTGACAGTTGAATGATTGTAAGAAATACTTTGTCTCTTATAACAAATGATCGAATTAAATCTAAAACAACATTCATTGAAACGAATAAGTAACTTTCAATTTTATAAAATTGATTTTTATAAATGAATAAATTTACAACTTATGTAATTTGAAATGTTTTCCTTACAAATTGAAATTGTGTAAGAAATGTGTAAGAAATTATATATAAATTGTATATATTCAATAAATCATTTTAATATTATTAATGAATATGGTACATGTATGTAAATCAAAGAAAAATGCTATAATACTTTAGTATATTTTTCTTAAGTATATATTATGATACAATAAGTATATAGTAATTTATATAAATATTCTAAACATATCAATATATATAATTTTTAAATTTATCAAAATGAGTATATTATTAAAATAGTTGTATTTTGTTACTGAATTATATTAAATGCCAAAGATAATACATCTGTAATATATTACAATATTCAGATGGATTAATAAAATGCAATCAGAAACATACAAATGAGTGTAAAAATAATTATATTGTATATTAAAAGGTTGGTATATAGAAAAGGAGATCAGTACTGATAATAATGACTCAATTATTTTGTCTCTAAGGCGTATAATTTGACCCTATATGTACATAGTTCTTTGTTTCTTATATTACCTTTTTATTATTAAATGAAGTTTCTCATGTTTCCTTATTATTATGAAACAAATATTACATTTTTTAGTTATATATATATATATATTTTGTTATTGTTAATATACATTTTTTTGTTATTTGTTTAGTTAAACATACATGTTTAAATAATATAGCTGGATAATTATTAATGAAAGCAAATTTCATATAATCTTATAAATAATTGTTCATAAAGTACACCTATACATATATGAATCATACTCTTCCTATATCTGCAAATTTAACTATTTTTAATCTTGTTATTTAAAATAAATTTTGTCAATATTTATTCATTGTCAAATTTAATTTAATTTATTTTTTAACTTTTACAAAATTTGTACTTAGGTAGTCTTGTATGTAGTATTAAATTACAAATGTTAAGTGCTAAAAGATATTAAATTACTCAATGGCTAAGAAAAATTCGAAGTCACTTTTTAAATAAGTATAAATGATTAAAAAATTATTTGAAAAAATTAAATACGTGATGTTTTTCTGTAGATTTCATTATCGATCATCGGTAACACTTATCCACTCCCTATCTCTCGTTGATGATCGCGCTGCTTTCATCACATTATAAAAAAAAGTCTTAAACTACAAGTAAATATTAAACAAATATTCGTAGATACAGTTTTATATTTCTAAATCAAACAAATTATACAGATTACATTTATTAAAATAAAGTAAAAGTTATGTTACTATATTAATCTAATTTCTTATAAAAATGTCGTTCCTTTCATTAATAAACATAAAAATGTGATAATATATCACTTTTTAATTGTTTATGACAAACAGGATTAATACATAAAAATGCAGTTATATTTAAAAAATGTTTAAATATTTATGAAATTAATATACGAGAACTATACGAGAATTATATGAAAATGGAATTAAATATTATAGTTTATTATTAAAATTCTAGAACTTTAATATAATCATGATGAAACAAAAACAATAAAAATCTAACTTACATTTGTTTTGAGAATTAAACATTTTACGAGAGAAACTAGGAGAAAGTAGAAAGTAAAGGAATGCTAAAGCACATGAGGAACAATATTTGAAATTTTTATTTGCAATAATGTGATCAGTCCGAAAAATTCTTTAAGTAACACAACTATTAGAAATTATGAACTCAGCGTTTATTTATTACATATATTATTTCGGTTTCTAAGCTAAATAAAAATTGTAAAACATACATACTTTTAAACGGTATTACCAAAATACCTGCAGTTTTTAATTGCACGCATTTAACCAACGTTACGTAATACATGACAATGGATACTATACAATCGAGAAATGTGTTTTTTTTTCAAAATAAAGAATCTGCTTATCGTACACAAATAACTCAATAAATAACATTCAATTCATAACATCATTAATATATGTACTTTTCAGGTATTTTTACTGTTAAAAGATAAGTTTAAAGGAAAGAAACCCACCTGCTTCCTCGAATTGACGATACAAATACACTACCGGTTGAAAGTATACCACGTTTTCCGGTTAACGAAGAAGAAAAACGTTAATCTGCGAAGGTCAAATGAAACTTGTATACTAAAATGGAATTCGAATAAGTTATGTAACTGCAGATTCCACAAAGTTTTATTATAATACTATTATTTCCCATAAATTGAGAACTCGTTTCATAGTTTTGACCGGAAGTGTATCTAAAAGAAAATACTGATTGAAGTATCTAAACACCTACTCCTCCAACAACTCTCAGCTAATTGAAAAGTATCTATTGCTGATGGATGTCCCACAGGTTACATAACGTAGAGACTGATAGTAAATATCATCGTACCAACTACATATGCGTTATTACGTTGTTTTTCCATCTCGGTGTTTCCTAAATTGTTCACGAACGCAGTACCCTAGTTTCTTCGAGCTTCACATCACGCGATCAGCTAATGAAACCGAGCCTTGAAAGTAGCACTGCGACTCGACTCCAGCGAGAAAGCAAAGAAGAGTCTCGAATCACTCGATCCCGGATTTAAGCAGCATCTCTTTCGCTGGAAACGCGCGGGGCTTATACACTGACTACATGTACATTGCGTCTCACGCACCACGCTCAAACGTATATATATAGTATATCACATGGTCCGTTGTTTGCCTCGCTGTTGCAGGACGTAGAAAAGGGTGAACTCCATACCGACGCCGTAGGTCTCTCATCGTCGATCTGTTCACGGCCGACGTCTTCGTCGCGGACGTCGACGTCGGCCGAGAGCAGGGTCGAGCTTGAGGATAAACTAAGAGGCAACAAGTCAAATGTGACGAGCGTAGAGGTGGAAGTGGAAGTGGAAGTCGTTCCGAACAATGAACCGGCGATAGGTACGTCGAACGTAGAGGACGCGCACGGGAGAGACACGGTTACGAACGGTTCGGCGAGCGTTGTGTCTTCTTGTGAGTAGGAGCGGGGACGGAGACGACAACAACGACAACGGCCAAGACGAGGACGCGAACGGGAACAGGAACGGAAACGAGCGAGTCTAGTCGGTGGAAGGCAGTCGGCCGGTTGCTTCGCCGCTTGGCGCTCATCATGCTTCTGTTGGCGGGTTTGGTCGCCTGCTTGACTCTGCTCGTCATGTACGCGGGCCCCATTTCTCTCGTGCAGCTGTTTGTGGTTGTTCTCGTCGCGTATTTAGTCTCCGGAGGACGATTTAGATGGTTCTACGTCGCCTTCAAGACTCTGCCCAGAGATTTCAAGTGAGTAATAGCTTTTTTTCATATTTGCCTTTTATTGTCTTTCTTCTTTTTGGTGAACTAAAATAGTGACACTTGTTGCGGGGTGATTTTCAACGTTTTGTGCATGCACACTTGCGTTCCTGAATGTTAAATGAGTTATATTTTTATGAAATATTGTATTTGATAGGTTCCGGATAGTTCTAAATAATGTCGAAATAGCTTTTAGTGTTTGCCTAAGATGTATTCTAGTATTGTCAATGTATTCTAATCTGTCATTGTTCTGTTAGTAATCTCTACGGTTCGGTGCTGTATTTGCTAGTCGTTTTTACAGTTAGTCGGGTCACCTTTCAGGTTCCCCGCACGATTATTTTTCCCGCGCAGAATGAAACAAAACTAAGTATTTACTTATCTATCCTAATTATTGCTAAAAGATAAGAAATAAAAAAGTCCACAAACACGTGCTCCTTATTTTGGG